>NC_083585.1:13756804-13941804 GCF_027579695.1 Neoarius graeffei
GTGTATATGTGTGTATTTATTTATTTATTTATTTATGATGTCGTTGTGCTTTTAATTATGCTTATTAATTATTTAAAATTGTTGAAACAAGGTTGAAGGTAACGTTGAGCGTATAACCTCCAATCATTTCCACAGACTGGGCCTATAGGCTCAGGATGAGGGCTGTGGTCAACGCTCTCGCTTCCACTTGAATGGCAAAACGTTCCTCGGGGGAGAGCAATTTTAGGGATTTGAAGCGTGGGGAGAGGAAGGTTGCAATCTTGTGTGTCTGGATGATGCTGAACTTTTCCTTCAGTAGCTTCTCTGCACAAGATCTAATGTGTCGCATATAGCTGGGGTCACTGTATTGGGGCTCACAGTGCGCTATGAGTCTGTGATGCCACAGTAGTACTTTGTTTGTTTGTTTGTTTGTTTGTTTGTTTGTTTATGGTGGGATAACTGTCACCCTCCATGTCCTCTGAAGTGACTCTGAAGGGGGCCAAAAACTCAGTGTTGTCAGGCCCTCCACCTGTATCCCCTCCATATGGTGCTCTTGTCTTTTGTTGATCAGTAGCTCCTGTATCTCCCGGTGCTGTTTGGCGATGGAGGAGAGCATCGCAGCTTTACTGTTCCATCTGGTCTCGCACTCCTGGATGATGGTGCAAGGGAGGCTGAGTGTGCTGCCTGACTTTTTTTCAAATAAGTGACCAGATGTTTGCACTGGGTGACTTGATCTGTCACCTCTCGCATGAATGTGGGCACATCTTTATCATCGAAGGCATGTTTTAGGACTGTATTTATTACATGCGCTGCGTACGGAATCCATGCGTAGTTTTTTAGCGCAGCTTTGATGTTAGGGCCCTGATCACTCTCAAAAACCACTTTGGACAGTTTGTCGGCTGATATGCCCACCTCCAATAGCTCCTTACTGATTTGATCATGGATGTTTATCGCTGTCTTTCTGACCGAGCTGTCAAATTCCAGAGGGGAAATTACTCTGCTTGTGAGAGACCAATTCTCATCAACGAAATGGCACGTCAGCACGGTGTAAGACCTCATACTCTGACTATCTGTCCACATATTGGTAGTGATACCAATGCCGCTGTCTAGAGCTTTGTTCATCTGTTGGCAGAGCTTTGCCTTTTTTTTTTTTTTTGCATGACCCTTTGCTCTGTCACAGATGGTTTGTCTGTGAGGTATGAGAGAATCAGCTTCCACTGCTCCATAATGTGCGCCAATATTTATTAGCCCCTGTGCCAAACGGCTGAACCCCTTTCCAGACACTATATCAAATGGGCGTAGATCAGTGCAGCAGAAATCTACAAAATCATCTACTAGTTTGGATTTAGCGGCAAGTGGCAATTTGCCCTTCAGGAATGATATCAAGGGCTGCTGGGTAGATGGACCTTGCCTGGAGGAAGATCCAGCTGGCCCCGGGCATGAATGTCGACTCAGGTTGGATGTCCCTGTCTTGTGACCGTCATTTGTAGAGTGCATTGCATTTGAAGCAGCTGACGTAATCCGTTACTGTATCATCGGATAGCACAAGCTGCCCAAATCTCTCCCAGACTTTACTTTTTTGGTCTACTTTTTTAATTACCTTGGCATCACCAGCTTTAAGCTTCTGTCTTATTAGCTCAGCCATATTTGTTTGTTGAAGAAACCGTCAAGTTTTGGCGGTGTAAACAAAAGCGGTACGGATATCAGTAAGGGGAAAACTATATTCTAAAATGATGAACGACTAAAATGCAAACACAGTTTTATGGAAAATATAAAATTAGGCCTAATGCCAGACCATAACTATATTTAAAAGTTACAAGGTGATGATAGTTCACTATTACACCACTGTTTGCTACACCACTGTTTCCCATTGTGAACTGCTGTTTAGAGCGTACAAAAAACATTAAATTTTTTGCCATATGTTGATCTTAATGAAAATATCACTCTCTTCCTCTGTGAACTTGTGTGAGAGGGCGAGAGAGAGGGAAACAAATATATTGCCTAATTATATCCTGTTTTACTCATTTATTGCACTTTGTTGTAAAAGACAGATATAGGATAAGTGTTAGGAGAGGCGTGACAGGCTATTATTTTCGCTATACAAATGATTGATAGGAGACTGAAGGCGGACGTCCACTGGACATGTAGGCTATGCGGCGCAACGCGACTAAAAAAAAAAATTAGAACTCCATTGTTTTTAACGGAACAAAGCCCACTGGAAACGTCAATTGCGAGTCTGCTGCAGAGGTTTAGAAAACTGTTCTAAAACCTGCGTGTCAAGCCCATAGAAATGGCTTGGTTTTCCAACAAATTTGTGTATATTTGCCATTTCCGACCATTTAGGCTGAAGCTAATAATACCGTTTATTTTAAATAATACTTTTCTTCCCTTAGCAGCTGTTACCATTGGTAAACAAAAGTAACTAATGCAATATCAATGATCTAGCTCATGTTTGGCTGATAAAAATGGTGATTTTAACTGCATAGTAACGTTCACAAAGCCAATGTCTATCTTAATAGCATTAAAACAATGTGTTTCTGTCTTTGTTATTGCCTTAAAGTAGTGCTAAATTGTCATTTTGCTACGTTTTGATGGCAGCACTGTGAATGGAAATATCAGAACGTTAGATGCATTCCATAGCCGCTATCTGAAGCGCGGTGTCCAGTGGGCGCCAGCCTTTATGGGCGGGAGATGCAGTCTCTTACGTGCGGCCTGCATGCATGTGAGACAGAGCAGGGAAGAGATGGGGAGAACATTTTCTCACACACCAATGAACTGATGCATAACTCAAATAGGTAAAATGATTGAGATTTTGACCCAACCCGCCCGCAACCCGCGTTTTCCTCCTAAAAAAACAACCCGGACCGCCCGACCCATGGGTCGACCCGCGCAACACTAGTACCGCAGGGTACAGACCTGCTCGCCAGCCAATCAAAGCGCAAGATTTGCACCACGAAAAAAATAAAAATAAAAAATAAATAAAATTGTGTCCTTTTCGATAAAACTGACAAAATAGGGAAAAAAATTCACGACTTTTCCACTGTATGTATGGGCACCATGTCTTTTGCAATAAACATCGCGATAGCATCTGTGATTGCCTTCCACCGCACCCCATTCTTATCATCAGGCACACAGTTCGAAAATGCGTCCGGGACGGTTGCTTAGTTTACTGTGGATGGTGCGCTCGTGCTGCGGCTGTTTTCATTCTGCTGGGAGCAGCACTTCTCCCACTCTGCTGCATGCTTCTGTTTAAGGTGTTCCTTTGGAAGCAACCGTTTTCAAACACACCTTACAACGAGGACTTGTTTGGTCTGCGTCCACCGCAAAACCGAACCAATTCCAGATCATGGAGGAAGTTTCTTTCTTGGGCATAAGTTGCGGCTTTCCCCCAATTGCTGCCATGTTTTTTGTGTGTGTCTATGGCAGGCGTGCGGGAGGAGGGCTATAGTGTCAGTGCCTGATCCGTCCCTGCTGCCCGATCCGTTCTGCACATGCGCAGACGGGAGCGTCGGTGGCGGAGGTTAAAACTGAGAGAAAAACGATTTTCATAAAAACACATTGTCCTTAACTGTAAATTCAAATTAATTGATAAAATCGATTTATTGCCCAGCTCTTTTATATAAAAAAATTTAAATTTTTTTTTAATATAAAATCCAGCCTCTGGGGGTGCATAAGCGTACTCTTGTTGCCGGTCCCAAGCCCGGATAAATTGGAGAGGGTTGTGTCAGGAATAGCATCTGACGTAAAACTGTGCTAAATCCAACATGCGGAATGAAAAGAGAAATACCATACCGGATCGGTCAGGGCCCGGGTTAACAACGACCGCTTCTGGTACTGTTGGTCAACAGGATGCCGGTGGAAAGTGTGCTACTGTTGCGCCAAAACGGAGAAGGAGAAAGAGAGGGAGGAGGTGTGTTAGGAGAGCGCATGAAAGATGGAAGGGAAGGAGCTTAGAATTGACGGTAGGAACACTGAATGTGGGAACATTGACTGGCAGAGCGAGAGAGTTAGCAGGTCTGATGGAAAGAAGCAAGTTGGACATTTTGTGTGTGCAGGAGACGAGGTGGGAAGGAAGCAAGCCAAAAACATTGGAGATGGATGCAAGTTATTTTATTATGGAGTCGATGGAAAGAGAAATGGTGTTGGTATTGTTTTGAGGGGAGAGTTGGTCAACAGTGTGATTTGCTGTGAAGAGGGTGTCAGAGTGATAGGCATGAAGTTGGAGATTCAAGGAGTGGTAATCAATGTTGTGTGTGCGTACGCCCCACAGGTTGGATGTGAGAATGAAGAGAGTGTCTTTCTGGGAAAAGATGGATGAAGTGGTAGAAAGTATACTGAGGGAGGAGCACGTGCTGATGGGAGCAGATTTCAATGGACATGTTGGTGAGGGAAACCGAGGAGATGACGACATGATGGGCAGATATGGTGTAAGAGAGAGAAATGTGGAAGGGCAAATGGTGGTTGATTTTTCAAAGAGGATGAATTTGGCAATAGTCAGTACATACTTCGAGAAGAAAGAGCAGCACAGGGTGACGTTTAAGAGTGGAGGAAGATCTACACAGGTGGACTACATACTCTGCAGAAGGGGTAACCTGAAGGAGATTGGAGACTAAAGTGATTGCAGGGGAGAGTGTAGCTAGACAACATCACGTGGTCGTGTGCAGGATGAGCTTGAAAGCAAAAAAGAGGAAGCGTGAAATAGTGGCGCTGAAGATTAAGTGGTGGAAAATAAGAGGTTGAACATCAGAAGGAGTTTAAGGAAGAAATGTGATGAGCATTGAGTGGTAATGGAAGTCTGCCAGAAGATTGGAATACTACTGCTGTACTAGTAAGAGAGGCAGCAAGGAAGGTGCTAGGGTAGTCATCGGGAAGGAGGAAGGAAGACAAGGAGACATGGTGGTGGAACAAAGTGCAGGAAATTTATAAAAGAGGCTAGCAAAGAAGAATTGGGATGATCAGAGAGACGAGGAAAGCAGGCGGTTATACAGAGAGACGAGACAGAAGGCAAAAAGAGCGGTAGCGAAGGTGAAAGCAGATGCATACCAGGAGTTGTACAAAAGACTGGAGACCAAAGAAGGAGAGAAAGACCTGTACAGACTAGCTAGGCAGAGAAACAGGGAAGCGAGGGATGTACAGCAGGTAAGAGTGATGAAAGATGGAAATGTGCTGACAAAGAGAGTGTATTAAGAAGGTGGAAAGAGTACTATGAGGAGAATCCAAGAGAAAAAAGGTCAGATTCGTTGGAGACAGCAAATCAGGAAGCAGAGTTGGTTAGTAAGGATGAGGTGAGGGCAGCCATGAAAAGAATGAAGATTGGGAAAGCATTCGGACCAGATGGTATCCCGATTGAGGCTTGGAGATGTTTGGGTGAAATGGCTGTGGAGTTCCTAACGAGATTGTTTAATAAGATCCTAGAGAATGAGAAAATGCCAAATGAATGGAGAAAGTGTGTGCTAGTCCCAATATACAAAAATAAGGGGGATGTACAGAGCTGCAGTAATTACAGAGGAATAAAATTGATGAGCCACACCGTGAAGCTATGGGAAAGGGTATTGGAGGTGAGATTGAGAAGAGAGGTAGCAATCTGTGAACAGTAGTACGGGTTTATGCCAAGGAAGAGCACGTCGGATGCAATTTTTGCTTTAAGAATGTTAATGGAGAAGTACAGGGAAGGCCAGAGGAAAGCTACATTGTGTGTTTGTAGACCTGGAGAAGGCATACGATAGAGTGCTGAGAGATGAGTTATGGTATTGTATGAGAAAGAGTGGAGTGAATGAGAAGTATATTAGAGTGGTGCAAGACATGTATGAGAACAGTGAAACAGCAGTGAGGTGTGCAGTTGGACCAACTGAATGGTTCAAGGTGAAGGTGGGACTCCATCAAGGATCTGCTTTGAATCCTTTCTTGTTTGCCATCGTGATGGATAGCTTGATGGACAAAGTGAGGCAAGAGTCACCATGGAACATGATGTTTGTGGATGATATTGTGATATGTGGTGAAAGTAGAAAGGAGGTTGAGCTGGGTTTGGAGAGATGGAGGTATGCATTGGAATGAAGAGGAATGAAGGTGAGTAGTAGCAAAACAGAATACATGTGCATCAATGAGAATGGGGATGAGAGTGTAGTGAAGATACAAGGAGTAGACATAAAGAAAGTTGGTGAATTCAAGTACCTGGTGTCAACTGTGCAGGAAAATGGGGGCTGCGATAGTGAGGTGAGAAAGAGAGTGCAGGCAGGGTGGAGCAGTTGGAGAAGTATTTCGGGAGTCATTTGTGATAGGAAAGTCCCAGCAAAAGTGAAAGGTAAGATGATGTACAGTATAAGACAGTAGTGAGACCAGCTGTGATGTATGGATTTGGAGACCATACCCTTAACGAAGAGACAGGAGGCAAAGTTGGAGGTGGCGGAGTTGAGGATGTTAAGGTTTACGATGGGAGTGACAAGGTTGGACAGGATAAGGAACGAGCACATCAGAGGGACAGCACATGTGGAGAGCTTGGGAATTAAGCTAAGAGAGATGAGACTGAGATGGTATGGGCACATCCTGAGAAGAGATGCAGAGCATGTGGGAAGGAAAATGCTGAGGAGGGAGCTGCCAGGCAAACGAAAATGAGGAAGGCCAAAGAGAAGATACATGGATGTGGTGAGAGAAGGCAGGTGTGGTAGAGAAGGATGCGGAAGACAGGGAGCGATGGAGATGAAAGATCCGCTGTGGTGACCCTTAATCGGGAGCAGCCAAAAGAAGATAAATAAAATTATACTAGTGCATCTCAAAAAATTAGAATATTGTGAAAAAGTTCAATATTTTCCATCAGTTATTTAAGAAAGTGAAAATGTTATATATTATAGACTCATTACACATAAACTAAAATGTTTCAAGCATTTTTCTATTTTAATTTTAATCAGTATGGCATACAGTACAAAAATATTAAAAAACCCATCTCAGAATATTAGAATATTTCATTTCGAGTTTGAGTAAAACAGTATAAACACAGTGCATCTCTCGGTCTAGTTCAGTACACACAACCACAATCATGGGGAAGACTGCTGACTTGACTGTTGTCCAGAAGATGATCACTGATGCCCTCTACAAGGAGGGTAAGCCACAAAAGGTCATTGCTGAAAAAGGTGGCTGGAAAAGGTGCACAAACAACAGGGATGGCCGCAGTCTTGAGAGGATTGTCAAGAAAAGTTGATTCAAGAACTTGGGAGAGTTTCGCAAGGAGTGGACTGAGGCTGGTGTCAGTGTATCAAGACCCATCACGAACAGACATCTTCAAGAAAGGGGATACAACTTTCACATTCCTAATATCAAGCTACTCCTGAGCCAGAGACAATGTCAGAAGTGTCTTATCTGGGCTAAGGAGAGAAAGAAATGGACTGTTGCTCAGTGGTCCAAAGTCCTCTTTTCAGATAAAAGTACATTTTGCATTTAATTTGGAAATCACAGTTCTAGAGTCTGGAGGAAGAGTGGAGAGGCACAGAATCCAAGGTGTTTGAAGCCCAGTGTGAAGTTTCCACAGTCTGTGATGATTTGGGGTGCCATGTCATCTGCTGGTGTTGGTCCACTGTATTTTATCAAGTCCAAAGTCAACACAGCCATCTACCAGGAGATTTTAGAGCACTTCATGCTTCCATCTGCTGATGAGCTTTTTGGAGATGCTGATTTCCTTTTCCAGCAGGACTTAGCACCTACCCGCAGTGCCAAAACTACTACCAAATGGTTTGCTGACCATGATATTACTGTGTTTGATTGGCCAGCCAACTTGCCTGACCTGAACCCCATAGAGAATCTATGGGGTATTGTCAAGAGGAAGATGAGAAACACCCGACCCAAAAATACAGATACGCTGAAGGCCACTATCAAAGCAACCTGGTCTTCAATAACACCTCAGCAGTGCCACAGACTGATCACCTCCATGTCACACCGCATTGATGCAGTAATTCATGGTAAAGGAGCCCAAACCAAGTATTGAGTGTATAAATGAATATACTTTTCAGAAGTTGGACATTTCTATATTGTAAATCCTTTTTTTTGATTGATCTTAGGGAATGTTCTAATAATTTGAGATACTGGATTTCTGATTTTCATGATCTATAAGCCATAATCAAAATTAAAGCAAAAAAGGCTTTAAATATTTCACTTTACATGTAATGAATATAGAATATATGAAAGTTTACCTTTTTGAATTAAATTATAAAAAAAGGAACTTTTTTCATGGTATTCTAATTTTTTGAGATGCACTAGTGTGTGTGTGTGTGTATATATATATTAGTCTACTACTAGGCTATCAGCTCATATACAGTGAGTAGAGAAAAACAAAATGGAGGAGTGTGTTGCTGAACCAACCGAGGGCGAAATAAAAAGTACTTGAAAACAAAACCCAAAAAAAAATAAAAAGCAACAAAATGTGGAATAAAAGTATTTGATGGTAAGAATGTATCTATTTTTATTTTTCAAGAATTATTGTAGCATTTTCACAAATTGCTACTGTCATTTCACCGGTTTGTTTACGTTCTAAGCAGAAATTTTGTTGGATGGTTTGTATTAAGGTTTTTTTTTTTAATTTATTAACTTTGCAAAAAAAAAAAGTATGTATTTTGCCAGGTGGTGACTAGTGGCCCTTTTCCACTACCCTTTTTCAGCTCACTTCAGCTCGCTTCAGCTCACTTCAGCCCGACACGGCTCGCGTTTCGACTACCAAAAACCAGCACGACTCAGCTCGTTTCAGCCCTGCTTAGCCCCTAAAACTCGCACCGTTTTGGAGTGGGGCTGAAGCGAGCCAAACCGTGCCGACTGAGGTTGGGGGCGTGAGCAGACACTCCCCTGTGCACTGATTGGTGAGGAGGCGTGTCCTCACATGCCCACACACGCCCCGCGAGCGCGCTGGGATCTGTAAACACCGCAAACCCGGAAGAAGAATAATTACGAATTACGAGAATTTCTGAAGCCTTATGCGCCTCGCCTCATCTATACGCTCTTGCCAGTATCTGTTGGCGTTGTAGGTGACAACAAGCCACAGCACCAAGACCAGCAACACTAACGACTCCATGTCCTCCATGTTTATTGTTTACTATTCGGGTCGTGAGACTACCGCTTAAAAGCTCACTGAATCAGAGACATACAGAGCATCGTGGACGAGTTCGCGGAGCGCAAGGCTCGTCGTATGCCCTTCAAATAATGCGCGCAGTAGGCTATTGATGTTTTATTATGAGCCATGTACAGTATGTCGCCTAATGTTTTTTTGTTTCTGAGTTACATGTTCGTTTGAAGGACTTAATGTGCACCCCGGAGTGTTGAAATTGGTAAACACAGTGCATTCAGTGAGGTTTGCACCGCCCTCCTTTTATTTCTGACTCTTCCTGTCACCGTTGCAACCTCTGAGCGCTCATTCGTATGCCCTTCAAATAATGTGCGCTATTGATGTTTTATTATGAGCCATGTACAGTATCCTAATGTTTTTTGTTTCTGAGTTACATGTTCGTTTGAAGGACTTGATGTACTAAATAACATATAGTTGCACCCGGTAGTTTTGAAATTGGTAAACGCCGCAGTTGCGGACATTTTGTAGCCTAAAATGATGTTATGATGAGCTTTAATAAAGGGCCCGGTCATTTGCCCCGCCCCCAGCCCGGCTCTGACTTGTTCCGCCACTGTCACTGATGTCACTGTTTGCGCTGCTTAACGACATCACCTGACGTCCACCCACTTTCGCTAACTCCACCCAATGTGTCCACCCACTTCCAGCCAGCACGGTTCAGCGCGGTTGTAGTCGAAATGCAACTCCAACAGCCCCGCTCAGCTCGACTCGGCACGGCACGGCTCAGCCGCGTTTGTAGTGGAAAAGCGGCATAGGGTTACTCGTCACCACCTGACAAACTTCCGAAATTTCCACATGCTTTTTTTTTTTTTGCTTATGTGACCTAGTTTGGGGAGCTGACTCATGCGCTTAGGGTACAGATAGTCCTGGGTTTTGCTGCTGATCTGTGTCATGCTAAGCTATTGAAAAAGCACTAATTGAAAACTTACAAACCTATTAAAAGATAATGACCAGTGCACCGAATAAAATGTCTCGAGAATGTTGCAAAGTAGGGTATACCTAATAAATCATTTGCTGAATGTATGTTTACAATAGACAGAAGAATATACCCTTTGTAAATAGTGGTTGAAATTGATTAAACAAAACATAAGTTTTACATTTAAGTAATTAAAATGTTTTCAGGGCACCTTTTCTTTTATAAGTCACATTTACACTGTTGTGTGATTGACTCTTTCAGTGCAGGTGCGGGAACCATTTGTGGACTGTAGATTTCGTGATTTTTTTTTTTTTTTTTTTTTGTTGAATTTATACTTGCTTGAAGGTGTTAAGTGTGGAATTTTAAGGGTAGAAAAGTATTAGTTGTGTAGTAGCTTTTGGAGAAAAGTTACAAAGCTTTATCTTTCCTCTAGAGGGCAGCACATCCACACGTGAATGAGGAGTGGTGTTTAAAATGTGTGGAGATAGAGTTCTTTATTATCTTTGTTACCAAACTTCGTTTGGGCGGAGGATATAGAAACGGGGTCCGTCCGTCTGGTCAGGTTTTCATTTCCGGGCTATATCTTTAAAACTACTGAAGATATCTTCAGGAAACTTTGTATACATATCAAGCAACATGTGAACTGGTGCCTTTTTGCTATTTTGGATTTTTGAAAAAAAAAAGTATTTTTCAAATTTTTACATAGAAACTAAATCAAAAAATCTATTTTTTAAGAGTAATGTTTGTTTCGGGAGCATATATCCAAAACTATTCATGATACGGATTTGAAACTTGGTATGCATGTTAAGGTGATGTAGATGTGCCTTTTCATACTAAGAAATTTGAGAAATTTTAATTTTTCATGTTTCCATGGAAACAATTTCAGACTTGGTCTCTCAGGTTAGTCTTGGGGGTAGGTTTTGTTTCCGGAGCAAAACTTGAAAACTGAGTGATATGGTCTTGAAAGTTGGTATATGTGTTGATTAAGTAATGTGCCTTTTGATACTAAGAAATGTGAGAAGTTTTAATTTTTTAGCTCACCTGGACCAAAGGTCCGGTGGGCTTATGCCATGGGCTGCTGAGGTCAGTGTAAAGAGGTAGGGTTGGTTTCCTGCAGCAGAACTCAAAAAATGTGACAAATAATATCTTGAAACTTGGTATATAGGGCAGAGGATATAGATGACTGCCTTCTTGTTTTACTTGCCTTTATTTATTTGAAGAAAAATTGTAAATACATGTTTTAAAATGAAACTTTCCTCCTAGTTTAGTAGGGATGCACTATTCCAAGTATTAATATCAGACTAATGTTGGCCTGAAACACTGGCTTTTAAGATTGGATGTCATATACTTTCTACATTAGATCCAGTGATCGTCGATAAATTTTTAATATCACCGTTTTGCTGTATGTATGTATTTATTTATTTATTTAATAAATAAAGCTTGTACTGAAGGAATTCAAAGCACAGGGCATCCTTTCGGCACTGTTGCACTTATTTAAACGAAAAGTTAGGAATAACCTTGAAGTCCTGAAACTGCTATTATATTGAAAACACCCATTAGATATAATAATTTTTAAAGCAGTTATGATTGGCACATTTCCAGAAGTAAAGTGTATTTTATACATCTCTAATTACTGTTGCTTGTCCAGCAGGGGAGACTGTACTTGCTGACGTGGCTCTGAACATCCTGTGTCTGCTGATGAAGGACCAGTGGAGTTGGCTGTGCACGGAAAATATCCAGAGGAGCATCAGACTGCTATTTGGGACCCTCATTGAGCGGTATGCAACATAACAATAACACTGCAGGGAATGTTTGCTCAGTATGAGTCATTTTGTCATAGGTGATTTATGCTCATGTAAAAAACAAACAGAATTGGTCTAGCAAATTTCCTGGAACACTATAGGCTTAGATACACTTTTAGTAGTACAAAAGTGCAAGCTTTTGATTTGTTTTATTAATTACAAACTGCTGTTATGGTTTTCAGTACCTAAAACAGGTAGCTGAAAAGTAGCAAGTAATTTTCTTGATATTTATTTTATTTAGAATGATCACAGAAATTTCTTCACTTCTGGTTATTATTTGAGCTGCTTGACCACACTAATAGATTAATATATTTTTTTCTGAATATTTGAAGCATTAATGTATTCCTTGGTGTTAGCCACATAATTCATATTTGTACAAGATTTATTTAAAGTTTATGGGTCAATTTGTTAAAAATACTTTTAATAAGCTTTATTTTCATATAGTTTGCACGTACATTCCAGTCCATAAATATTTGGACATTGGTACGAGTTATTGCTATTTTAGCATTCTATCACCGTATATAGAGGTTGAAATCAAATAATGAATCTTTCCACATTTCCCCATTACCTTTTGCAATTGTATGTGCATTGTCTATACACCCCTGTTGAAAATGAAAATTTTTGTGAAACAAAATAATGAATGAAAAATGAAACAAGATCATTCATGCTAGATTTTTTTTCCCAATCTTATGTGATTTTATAGAAGCCAGTAAAATTCAAGTGGAAAACAAAACATTTTGGGGTGAGAAAAAAACTGAGTAACCTGGTTGAATAAGTATGCACACCCCTTAACTTATACTTTGTTAAATCACCTTTAGCACATTGTGATTTGACAATTTTATGCCACTGTTTCTTCCAAAAATGTTCCAGATCTATCATAGTGGAAGGGTCTCTCCAGTGCACTGACCTCTTCAAATCTCATCTCATTATCTCTAGCCGCTTTATCCTGTTCTACAGGGTCGCAGGCAAGCTGGAGCCTATCCCAGCTGACTACGGGCGAAAGGCGGGGTACACCCTGGACAAGTCGCCAGGTCATCACAGGGTTGACACCTATGACGCAGACAACCATTCACACTTGCATTCACACCTATGGTCAATTTAGAGCCACTAGTTAACCTAACCTGCATGTCTTTGGACCAGGGCTCTACAGTGCGCACATTTCACTCGCATTTGTGAGCGAATTTTTCGGCATGCGAACGATGAAAAAAAAACGCGCATTTGTGCGAGGGCTTCTTGCGGCCGACAATTTAGGTAAGCACAGACACGACGAGTTTAACATTCTAAAATGTATCAAACGTTAAACTGCAAAGTATGTAAATCCAGCGCTGGATAGCCTTCCTAATATTTTTTTACACTAGAGACAAGAAAATTACATCAATGTGTTCATCAGAGCCTTGTAGTGCTCAATGTGAAAGATTTTTGTGAATATCTCCTTCCGTTTTCGTGTAAATCCCCGTTGTTTGGAGGGAGCACTCTGAGAAAATCCTTCACTTTCTGTGTGCCACTCTGTGTCTCTGCTCTCAGCGCGCGGGTGGGGGAGGGGCTGCGCTCTCTCTCTCTCTCTCTCTCTCTCTCTCTCTCTCTCTCTCACACACACACACACGAGGGAGGGGCTGCTCCCTCTCAGAGAGACACATGCTTGTAGCCTCATGGCAGTGTAACGAGTAACGGCCTATATTGTTGTGTGTGTGTGTGTGTGTTCAGTGTTGTGTACGTGCGCGTGTGTGTGTTCTGCCTGCGCCTTGCTCCCTGTCTGTAGTTGCGTGCATTGCCTCTGTCTTGCACTGCGGTGGTTCCCACGGTAGCTGGGGGGGGGAGTGAAAAAGTTACTTTTTTTTTTTTTTTTTTTGCAGTTCTGCCATGCTAGTGCGTTTTACCGGGACATGAGATTTCAGCATTTTTATTCTTCTCGGTCTGTGGCTTGAATAAGTTTAGGCTACTGAATAACACTTTCAGTTAAAGTTGAGTCTGGTGCTTTTGTGCTGACGCTACAATAGCCTACTATCACAATAAATATCCCCCGTAACATTTCCCGTTTTCTACTCATCTTTCTGTGATTGCCCCTCTTTCCCACGGTTGTATGTTGTGGGTGTGGCATTAGGTGGGAAAAGTGCTTTTTAGGGATTCATCAGATCATTCAACTGAGAGATGACTGAGAGCTGGTTCGGACCGAGCTGAGAAATATATTCGCTATGCAGAGAATAACGGTGTTTTTTAAAAGCAATGATGGTGGAATCAAGAATAAAAGAATGGACGAAGAAGAAAGTGTAGTGAAGAAAGCTAGAACGACAGGAGAAGGTGCGGGAAAATTATATAATGAGATGGAAAGCACACACCCCAGTGCAAACATTTAGATGGGAACATACAACACAGCAGAAAAACAAATAATATACAGTATATACAAATGGTGCATGTCACAACACAGCAGAAAAACAAAGAATATACAACTGGGCGTGTTGAGTTGCAGATGTTAATTGCACATTTAGTTATTGAAACTCAGTTCAGCTACAAAACTCAGGATATTGCACTGTATTTGGTATTGCATTGTATTGGGTATGGATGTAAAAGTGTAGAAATATAAATATAAAATATACAAAAGCTATAAAAACTAAAAAGTTGCTCTGTGAGGTTGCACTGTAATAAGTATTGCACTGTATCAGGTAAGTGTGAGAATATAGTCTTTTTAGGTCCTTGCTGGTGCATTGTTGCACCTGCCAGAAGTGGCATCAGTCAGTGCATGTAATTGGCCTTTTTCACATTACGTCACTTGCAGAAGAACCTCACATCCGTTTTCAGCCTTTTGAATGGAAGAAGAGGCGCCATGCTAATCTGCTGGCTAACAAGTAGCAACCATAGAAAGTCAGTAAACTTCCTTTCCAAAACAAGGCAGATAGATGACTGGAATGGTCGCTAACAATACATAATGATAAACAACAATGCGCAATATTATTATCAATCTTATCTGTGAATGACACAGTTTTGTTAACATATATTGCCGCCGTATACCTCTTCCATTCAAAAGGCTGAAAACGGATATGAGCTCCCCTGCAAGTGACGTAATGTGAAAAAGGCTAATTGTTCAAGGTGGTTATGGCCTGTGGGGAAAAAACTGTTTTTGAGTCTGTTGGTCCTTGCTTTGATGCACCTGTAACGCCTGCCTGAGGGCAGCAAGTCAAAGAACTCAGAGCCAGGGTGGGAGCTGTCCTTGATGATGATGTTAGCTCTGCTGAGCTCTGCTCTCTGTTTAGCTACTGTTTGTTCATTCATTCAGTTGTTCGTTATTCATTTGTTTGTTCATTCATTCTCAATTGAATTTTGCGTTTTATGTGTTGGTGTGTCTAAGGTTTGCGCTGCAATAAACCTTTAAAATGAAAACCTGCTTGTGCCCCCATTTTTTTCCCTGTGCTCCTAAAATTTTTAACTTAGGAGCATGTGTGCTCCTGAAAAAAAAAGTTAGTGTAGAGCCCTGCTTTGGACTGTGGGGGAAACCCACGCGGACACAGGGAGAACATGCAAACTCCGCACAGAAAGGCCCTCCTCGGCCACGGGGCTCGAACCCGGACCTTCTTGCTGTGAGGCGACAGCGCCAACCACTACACCACCGTGCCGCCCACCTCTTCAAATCATTTCAATTTTTTTGGGGTTTTTTTTTTTTGGGGGATTTTGATTTGGGCTCTGACTGGGCCTTTTCAAAATGTTGATCTTCCTCTGTAGCCATTCCTTTATTGACTTGGGTTTGTGCTTTGGGGTTGTTATCGTGTTGGAAGGCGAATTTCTTTTTTTTTCTTCAGCTGTTTAATAGAGACCTGCAAGTTTTGTGCCAAAATCAAGTAGACTGAATATTTGAAGCAATCCATAATTCCCTCTATCTTGACAAGGGCTCCAGTCCCAGCTCTTCGATTAAGGTACATGAATCCATTCATCATGGCACACCTTCAGCTTGTTCATTGTGCTGAGTGCAGGATGTTTAGTCATTCTTCCTCTGTCTCTAATGATAGCTTTATTTTTGATAAGTGCAGATTAGTTAGCTCTCTGAAGGAGAAGATTGCAGCTTTGGAGGTGCGTATCCAGACTTTAGAGAGGGTTAGTGAGAATGAGAACAGTGTAGTTTCTGCAGGGGAAAGTCTGGATGCCCTAGGTGGAGTTAGTAATCCCCCAACTCCGGCATTAGAGCCCTCACAGCGGGGCGAATGGGTGACGACTCGGTGGTATAAGCGTAAAGCCAAAGTTACTGCTGAGGCTCGCCCACGGGAGCACCACTCCTCTCTGCTTCACGTATCTAACAGGTTTGCCCTCCTGAGTGATGCACCCGGTGAGAAAGCTGAAAGAGCTCTGGTTATAGGAGACTATCATACAGCACATGAAATTAGCTAGGCCTTTAGGGGCACCAGCAACTTTAGTCAGGTGTATACCGGGAGCCAGGGTGCCAGACATAGCAGGTAATCTTAAGGCCCTAGGCAAGCACAGGTTCTCAAAGATAGTTATCCACGTAGGACCTAATGATATACGCCTTCATCAGTCTGAGGTTACTAAGAGTAACTTTGTAGAGGTGTTTAAATTAGCGAAGGCGATGTCCTATGCTGTAGTATGCTCTGGCCACATCCCAACACAGCGTGGCGATGAAGCTTATAGCAGGTTATGGTCGCTAAACTGCTGGTTGTCTACGTGGTGCTCTGAAAACAATGTGGGCTTTATAGATAATTGGACTAATTTTGAGGGCACTGCTGGCCTGTTAGGTTAGGGTGGCCAGCATCCCACTTGGGAAGGTGCTGCTCTCATTTCTTGCAGCATAGCTCATAGTCTCAGAACAGGTTTAATTAAAGCATATACGCAGAACCATGGCCTCACTTTTAGTTTATGAATGCCTTGAGACCTCAAGAATGGCATAGGAATGGTTTTAAGCGTTAACAATAAATCTAATGTAGTAACTTCTACGATTTAAAATGATTCTTATAGGTAGCGATCTGAGTGAATGACCTTGACGTCCGTGACGTCACAGCAGGAAGTCTATTGGTCTCATTGCCATTTCCGCTATACTAAAACACACAGCTGAATGCAACTCCAATCCTCCATTTTGAGCCAATTTATCGCCATGCCATGTAGATGTGTTGCTGGCGGGTGCAGCAACACGACAGAACGTGGATTTATGTTGCATTCATGGTCCAAGAATGTTCAAACTGCAAAAATTTGGACACGCTTTGCGAGAAATTCATGGATTGGGCGCCTACGAAGTGGTCTCTCCTCTGCTCTGCACATTTTACTGAGGACTTGTACGAAACCTCTGATCTGTTGAGGAGCGTTGGCTATAAGCCTGTATTGAAAGAGGGTGCAGTACCAACAATTAAGAAAAGAAGACTAAAAGAAAAGGAAGGTAAGTTCAGTTGCACCAGTTCTCCCGGAGTGTGAGCCGAGCAGTAATGGCGGAGTACTCGGTATGGAGAATGAGTGGATCAGGCGTCAGACTTCTCCGCTGGAGAGCATCACACTCCATCCAGCATCCAAAGAGGTCATTGCTGAAGAATGGAAAAAGATTGATGTTGCAAAATGTCGCCAACTTGTTCATTCCATGCCTAGAAGACTTGGTGCTGTCATTAAAAATCATGGAGGCCATACAAAGTACTAGATGTAGTAGTTTTTGTTGTGGGGTGTACTCATTTTTGCACCACCCTAATTTGAGTAAAACTGAAAAATGTGTAATCTAAGTTATATTATTAACTTTACTTTCACGTTATAAGTTAAACAGATGTTATATTAAACTTTGTCAACATTTTGGAAATTGTGTTCATTGAGATATTGTTTAAAATGTTACTTTTCAGAGGGGGTGTACTCATTTACGCATGCACGTGCGCGCGCGCACAAACACACACTCTCTCTCTCTCTATTTATATATATATATATATATATATATATATATATATAAATAAAAATATATATATATAGTGTTTGTGTGTGTGCGCACGTGCATGGGGGTATTAATGCATATGACATGGGTAGCTTGTACATCTGGGAAGGCATGCATATATATATATATATATATATATATATATGTGGATCAGCGAGTCTATTTCTCGCTCGTTCCTGGCATACAGCTTGATGTCATCCATGTAGAGCAGGTGGCTGATTGTTGCCCCACTACGGAATCGGTACCCGTAGCCGCTCTTCGTGATGATCCGACTGAGGGGGTTCAGGCCTATGCAGAACAGCAGTGGTGATAGTGCATCTCCTTGGTATATGCCGCACTTGATGTTGACTTGGGCAATGGGTTTTGAGTTGGCCTCTAGGGTTGTCTTCCACATTTCCATTGAGTTCTGGATGAAGGTCCTTAGGTTCCTGTTGATCTTATACAGTTCCAGACATTCCAGTATCCATGTGTGTGGCATTGAGTCGTAGGCTTTCTTGTAGTCAATCCAGGCAGTGCACAGGTTGGTCTGTCTCTTCTTACAGTCTCGGGCGACTGTTCTATCGACCAGTAGCTGGTGCTTGGCTCCTCTGGTGTTACTGCCAATTCCTTTCTGTGCCTCGCTCATGTACTGAGCCACATGCTTACTCATTTTTGCCGCAATGATGCCTGACATCAGGGCCTTCCATGTTGTGCAGAGACAGGTAATTGGCCGGTAGTTGGATGGGATGGGTCCCTTCTGGGGGTCCTTCATGATTAGGACTGTCCTGCCTTGGGTTAGCCATTCTGGGTGGGTTCCATCCCTCAGCAGCTGGTTCATCTGTGCTGCTAGGCGTTCATGGAGTGCAGTTAGCTTCTTCAGCCAGTACGTATGGATCATATCGGGGCCTGGTGCTGTCCAGCTCTTCATCTTTGACACTCTTTCTTGGACGTCTGCCATTGAGATGGTTATTGGTTCTTGTTCTGGGAGGTTGCTGTGGTCAGCTCTTAGGTCCACTAACCATTGGGCATCGGTGTTGTGTGATGCCTTTCTTTCCCATATGTCTTTCCAGTATTTTTCCACCTCAGGTCTTGGTGGGTCTGACCGGTTGTTGTTCCCCTGCCACTGAGAGTACACCTTGGCTGGTTCAGTGGAGAACAGCTTGTTTATTCTCCTGGCCTCTCCCTCCTTGGTGTATCTCTTCAACCGGGTGGCCAGAGCTGTTAGTCGCTGTTTGGCAGTTTCGAGTGCCTCTGGTATGGAGAGTGAGATGTACTTCCTGGGTGCCCCTTTATTCACCATGTTCCCTTTCTGTAGTTCAGCTAGCTGGCTAACTTCTCTCCGTGCTGCCTTTATCTTGGCCTCTAATTGTCTCTTCCATGGTGGATACTGTTTGTTATGCCCCGAGCCCACCTTGTGTCCAAGGTGTACTGTACTGTGTATCAGCTTGTTGGTCTCAGTGATGGTTCTTGTGGAGATTGTCTTCTCAAGAAGACTAGTAGTAGATCTTCTGAAGGTACTTGGCAACTCAGCTTCGGTATTCGTCGGGGGCTCCAGGTTTCCAGTTGGGTCACGATCTTCCTTCTCAGGTCAGCAGCTCTTGTGTTGAGGCTGTTAGTTGTTGGGGCTTGGTACCCAATCTCTGGTTGTGGGGATGATGACATCTCCCCGCTGACCTGTCTTCCGTAGCATCGTTGTTGTATTTCATTAATCTCTAGTTGTGATAGTAGATTTGGATGTTGGAACACTGGGCTAATAGCTGTTTCTTTGTTAGCCTTGATTGTGGGTTTCGAAGTATCCAATGGTCCCACATTCGCTGCATGTATCCCCTCTCTCTGGGATTGCTTGTATAGTAGCATTCCAGTCCTCGTCCATCGATGTCTTGTTCCAGTAGAACATTTCTCATCAGTTTGCCCTGGTTCCCTAGCAACTGACGCAGACCTTGTTGACCCGGGCAATGTCTGAGCCGGTATGACTCTATCAGTTATGTCTTCACTCATTCCTGAGGTAGGCTGATATATCATGAGGGGTTTTTGCCTAAGAACCCTTACTGGATGATGTTTTGCCCCGACCGGGATTCGAACCCCGATCTCCTGCGTCGTAGTCAGTGAGCGTTACCACTGTACTATCCAGCTGATAGTACATCGCCAAGGTTCTGTGGGACTTCAGCTTCCAGACTGACAAACAGATCCTGGCTAACCAACCGGACATAGTGGTGGTGGACAAAGAGCAGAAGAGGGTGGTGGTGATAGATGTGGCGATCCCAGCTGACGCCAACATCAAGAAGAAGGAACATGAGAAACTTGAGAAGTATCAAGGGTTGAAAGAGCAGCTGGAATGGATGTGGAAGGTCAAGGGTTGCGTGGTCCCCGTGGTAGTGGGGGCACTTGGGGCAGTAACCCCCAAACTGGGAGAGTGGCTCCAGCAAATCCCAGGAACAACATCTGAAGCCTCAGTCCAGAAGAGTGCAGTACTAGGAACATCGAAGATACTGCGCAGAACCCTCAAACTCCCAGGCCTCTGGTAGAGGACCCGAGCTTGAGGATGACATGGATACCCCCCCCCCCGGGGGGGTGAGAAGGAGATTTTTTTTTTTTTATATATAATATGCCTTCCCAGATGTACAAGCTACCCATGTCATGTGCATTAATACCCCCTCATGCCATCACAGATGCTGGCTTTTGAACTGTGCACTGATAACAAGCTGGATGGTCTCGCTCCTCTTTAGCAGGGAGGATGTGGTGTCCATGATTTTTTTAAAAAGAATTTCTACTTTTGATTTGTCAGACCTCGGGACAGTTTTCTATTTCGTCTCAGTCCATCGTAAAAGAGCTCAGGCACAGAGAAGGTGGTGGTGTTTCTGGATGTTGTTTATATATGGATATAACTTGGGCGGCACAGTGGTGTAGTGGTTAGCGCTGTCGCCTCACAGCAAGAAGGTCCGGGTTCGAGCCCCGTGGCCGACGAGGGCCTTTCTGTGCAGAGTTTGCATGTTCTCCCTGTGTCCGTGTGGGTTTCCTCTGGGTGTTCTGGTTTCCCCCACAGTCCAAAAACATGCAGGTTAGGTTAACTGGTGACTCTAAATTGACCGTAGGTGTGAGTGTGAATGGTTGTCTGTGTTTGTGTCAGCCCTGTGATGACCTGGCAACTTGTCCAGGGTGTACCCTGCCTTTTGCCTGCAGTCAGCTGGGATAGGCTCCAGCTTGCCTGCGACCCTGTAGAACGGGATAAAGTGGCTAGAGATAGTGAGATAAGATGGGGAATTTGAACAGGGATTAACTTGAAAAAGAACAGGGATCTATCAAAGTCTGATCTTCACAACATGTTTGTGGAAGTGTATCATGGCACGAACAAAGGAGACTTCTGAGGACCTCAGAAAAAGCGTTGTTGATGCTCATCAGGCTGGAAAAGGTTGCAAAACCATCTCTAGAGTTTGAACTCCACCAATCCGCAGTCAGACCGATTGTGTACAAATGGAGGAAATTTAAGACCATTGTTACCCTCCCCAGGAGTGGTCGACCAACAAAGATCACTCCATGAGCAAGGCGTGTAATAGTTGGCAAGGTCACAAAGGACCCCAGGGTAACTTCTAAGCAACTGAAGGCCTCTCTCACATTGGCTAATGTTAATGTATCATGGTTTGGGTCTGTTTCCTGCATCTGGGCCAGGACAGCTTGCCATCATTGATAGAACAATGAATTCTGAATTATATCGGCAAATTCTAAAGGAAAATGTCTGTCCATGAACTGAATCTCAAGAGAAGGTGGGTCATGCAGCAAGACAACGACCCTAAGCACACAAGTCGTTCTACCAAAGAACGGTTAAAGAAGAATAAAGTTAATGTTTTGGAATGGCCAAGTCAAAGTCCTGACTTTAATCCAATCAAAATGTTGTGGAAAGACCTGAAGCGAGCAGTTTATGTGAGGAAACCCACCAACATCCCAGAGTTGAAGCTGTTCTGTATGGAGAAATGGGCTAAAATTTTCCAAGCTGGTGTGCAGGACTGATCAACAGTTACTGGAAACGTTTAGTTGCAGTTATTCCTGCTCAAAGGGATGCTGAAAGCAAAGGTTCACATACTTTTTCCACTCACAGATATGTAATATTGGATCATTTTCCTCAATAAATAAATGACCAAGTATAATATTTTTGTCTAATTTGTTTAACTGGATTCTCTTTATCTACTTTTAGGACTTGTGTGAAAATCTGATGATGTTTTCGGTCATATTTATGCAGAAATATAGACAATTCTAATGGGTTCACAAACTTTCAGGCACCACTGTAGATGACGTGATCCCCAAATTCTTTGCAATTTTACATTGAGGAACATTATTCTTAAATTGTTGCATTGGTTGCCCACAGTCTTTTACAGAGCAGTGAACACCTCCCCATCTTTACTTCTGAGAGACTCTGCCTCTCTGGGATGCTCTTTTTATACCCAATCATGTTACTGATCTGTTGCCAATTAACCAAATTGTGTGTGGTGTGGTGCATTATTTATTTATTTATTTATTTATTTTTTAATGCATTACACAACTTTTTTTTTAGTCTTTTGTTGCCCCGTCCCAACTTTTCTGAAACGTGTTGCTGACAAACTCAAAATGATCTTATATTTTCCAAAAATACAATAAATTTTATCAGTTTCAACATTTGATATGTTGTCTTTATACTATTTTCAGTGAAATATAGGGTTTCCATTATTTGCAAGTCTTCATATTCTGTTTTTTATTTACAACCCTGATTCCAAAAAAGTTGGGACAAAGTACAAATTGTAAATAAAAATGGAATGCAATGATGTGGAAGTTTCAAAATTCCATATTTTATTCAGAATAGAACATAGATGACATATCAAATGTTTAAACTGAGAAAATGTATCATTTAAAGAGAAAAATTAGGTGATTTTTAAATTTCATGACAACACATCTTAAAGTTGGGACAAGGCCATGTTTACCACTGAGACATCCCCTTTTCTCTTTACAACAGTCTGTAAACGTCTGGGGACTGAGGAGGCAAGTTGCTCAAGTTTAGGGATAGGAATGTTAACCCATTCTTGTCTAATGTAGGATTCTAGTTGCTCAACTGTCTTGGGTCTTTTTTGTCGTATCTTCCGTTTTATGAAGCGCCAAATGTTTTCTATGGGTGAAAGATCTGGACTGCAGGCTGGCCAGTTCAGTACCCAGACCCTTCTTCTACACAGCCATGATGCTGTAATTGGTGCAGTATGTGGTTTGGCATTGTCATGTTGGAAAATGCAAGGTCTTCCCTGAAAGAGACGTCTGGATGGGAGCATATGTTGCTCTAGAACCTGGATATACCTTTCAGCATTGATGGTGTCTTTCCAGATGTGTAAGCTGCCCATGCCACACGCACTAATGCAACCCCATACCATCAGAGATGCAGGCTTCTGAACTGAGTACTGATGATAACTTGGGTCGTCCTTCTCCTCTTTAGTCCAAATGACATGGCGTCCCTGATTTCCATAAAGAACTTCAAATTTTGATTCGTCTGACCACAGAACAGTTTTCCACTTTGCCACAGTCCATTTTAAATGAGCCTTGGTCCAGAGAAGACATCTGCGCTTCTGGATCATGTTTAGATACGGCGGCTTCTTTGAACTATAGAGTTTTAGCTGGCAACGGCGGATGGCACGGTGAATTGTGTTCACAGATGATGTTCTCTGGAAATATTCCTGAGCCCATTTTGTGATTTTCCAATCCAGAAGCATGCCTGTATGTGATGCAGTGCCGTTTAAGGGCCCGAAGATCACGGGCACCCAGTATGGTTTTCTGGCCTTGACCCTTACGCACAGAGATTCTTCCAGATTCTCTGAATCTTTTGATATTATGCACTGTAGATGATGATATGTTCAAACTCTTTGCAATTTTACACTGTCGAACTCCTTTCTGATATTGCTCCACTATTTGTCGGCGCAGAATTAAGGGGATTGGTGATCCTCTTCCCATCTTTACTTCTGAGAGCCGCTGCCACTCCAAGATGCTCTTTTTATACCCAGTCATGTTAATGACCTATTGCCAATTGATCTAATGAGTTGCAATTTGGTCCTCCAGCTGTTCCTTTTTGGTACCTTTAACTTTTCCAGCCTCTTATTGCCCCTGTCCCAACTTTTTTGAGATGTGTTGCTGTCATGAAATTTCAAATGAGCCAATATTTGGCATGAAATTTCAAAATGTCTCACTTTCGACATTTGATATGTTGTCTATGTTCAATTGTGAATACAATATCAGTTTTTGAGATTTGTAAATTATTGCATTCCCTTTTTATTTACAATTTGTACTTTGTCCCAACTTTTTTTGGAATCGGGGTTGTACGTTTTATACATTGTTCCAAGTTTATGGAATTGGGGTTGTAGGTTTTTTTTTTCTTCTGTATTTTCTCTATTTTCTACATTTGTACAACAATACTGAAGACATCAAAACTATGAAATAACATATGGAACATATATATGGAATTATGTGGTAAACAAAAAAGGGTTTAAACCAGTGGCGGCTGGTAGTCTTTCAAACAGGGGAGGCTGGTCGGTTACGATATTTCCAGATTTTAAAAGAAAAAACACATCAATTTTGCCCATACTCTTGCCTCTGATCTGGCTGATTGTTGGCAGCGTCACAAACTGTGAAATAACAGGTTCTTTTGGCCCATTAGCCCACTGTCCAATATACATGATGATGGTGTTGGGGGGGGGTATATTTTAACATTTTATATTTTAAAATTGTGGCATGTTGTTTAAAATTTGACCTCGGCTGTGTTTTTGTTTAAAAATGTTTTCCAAATTGTAGCGGTGTTTAATTCATATCCAGAAAAACATATATTCCAATATAATATACTCAGCATAAACATTTTAAATAGATTCTATATTTTTGGTCCATCCATGACATATTACTAAAGTAGCCTATTTACTGTTGTTGATTTGGGTCACTTGCTGTTAGCCAATTCACTTTCTCGTACCAGGAGAGCTGAAAGGAACGAGTATTATTCCCTACCTTTTTCACCAAGTCAATTTGAGGTGTTGGTCTACCCTGCTCTTTAATTTTAATTTTTTCCTCGAAAGGAAGACTGGCAAATGGCTTCGCCAAAATTAAATCAGCAATGCTTGGCATCCATGTGCAGCTTTCTTGCTAGCCGACTAGCCCCCTCAAGTTCAAGTTCAGTCACTCAAATAAACAAAATTTCTGGAACTAAGATAGCAAACTTGACAGCACTATATTTACACTTTATTTACAATGAAAATGTATACAAACTAAAAAAAACTGGTAGAAACCGTATGTAATGAATGAAATCGAAATGTAAGCTGATCTCTTACAATACACCACAGCACTTCCGATTCCGCATGGGACTGAACTGATGTTGCCAGATACTGCTGACGTTATCCAGCCCAAAATATGTTCAAAACCCGCCAAAATGCACTTAAAACCGCCCAATTGGGCGGGAAATTGCCCAATCTGGCAACACTGTCCGCTGCCTGTCTATAGTTGAAACGAGCTGTCAATCAAAGAAAATATCCGGCCGCTTTCACCAATCACCAGTCTCCTCGCGGAAACTGCCATGTCCCTCCCATGTGAGGCTCGGAGTCCGTGGGCGGGTATTTTCGCAGTATTTGTCCAATAACCATCTTGCATTTTGATATTGAAAAGCGCAGAGCTCCCAAATGCCATTGAAGTCCATTGAGGCTGGGAGTCCGTGAGACTCCGTGGGCGGGCATTTTCGCAGTATTTGTCCAATAATCGTCTTGCATTTTGAGATTGACAAGCACATAGCTCCCAATCCACTGAGGCTGGGCTGCATCGCGCTGTCACGAGGGGGAAAAACTCACGCACACATTAGGCGAACTGGGGAAAGTTATAATGGAATGATTTCGCACTGTAGTTGGGTTGAGCACATATATTTCTATGATTCTGGATCTGAAATAATGTTATAAGGTCGGCTGTAACATATAAATGACGAACATCCTACACGATGTTCGTCATTTTTAGAGGAGGCTGAGCCTCCCTCGTTGTCTTAGAGCAGGGCTTTTCAAAGTGTGGGGCGCGCCCCCCTGGGGGGCGCCAGAGTTCTTCAGGGGGGGCGCAACGTGAGGAAAAATAAACCAGAATAAGTTACTATTGCGGACACTTAGCGAACTTCAGCTTGCCTTTGCCAGAGACAAAATGGATCGATTTTTAGTACATTGAGTCTGGGCCAAGCAAAAAAACCAGACCCTTCAGGATGTTGCGATTTGCAACTTCAACGCAAATTCAACCAATCCCCGTAAATTCAGGGCGGTGTTGCAATTATATCCAATCACCGCAACCTTCCCGCAAATTTGACCAATCGTTGGCGGCGTCTTGAGGTGACGTCGACAAACTACCTTCCGCCTTACTTCCGTGTATACGTTCAAGAGAAGCAGCATGCACGCAGTGTTGCCAGATTGGGCGGTTTCAAGTGCATTTTGGCGGGTTTTGAACATATTTTGGACTGGAAAACGTCAGCAGTATCTGGCAACATTGCATGATGTGTGAGTCAGTGTTTATATAGGCTTAAATTCTGTTACTGAAAGTGTGTTATGTTTACAGTGAAGGACTGTGTGCACTTTACATTATTTTTTACTTAATACAAGAAATTAATGGATGCCAACGTTTTTGCCAAAATGGTATTTTATTTTCCATTGTTTAGGCAGCTTCAGCATCATACTGTGAGATTCTGTTCAAATTGTTTTTTTTTCTTCTATGAAGCCTGAGCCATTTATTTTATTAGTTTATAATTATTGTTTAATTTAGTCTTCAGGAGAGACTGCCTGCACACAGTACTAGTATTAATAGTTTTTTTTCTTACATGAAAGCTGAGGCATTTATATTATATTTGAAGGTAACTTCATGTTGTGTTGTGAGGTTCTCTGCACTTTAACTTTTGAACCAACAGGTGCATTTGGATAAGTAAAGCCTATTTTTCTGCATTTTTGTAGTCCTGGTAATCTTTTATATTGGTAAAGTTGTTTATAGGACCATTTCTCAGTGTCTTTGGTTATTTTTAATCAATAGTTTTTCAGTAATATTTAACATATCACTCAATTTTAATCACAAAAAGAGAAAATCGCAACAATTTCTCGCAACTTTCACTTCCTCCCGCAATGTAATCGCAACAAAAACCTAAAAAACACTGCAACTTTCATCGCAATTTTTTGGAAAAACCCCCGCAACATCAGACATTTTAGCCCGCAACAATCACAAAAAAGGCCCGCGGAATCCTGGGGGGACTGAAAAAAAGAAGGAAGTATGACCACGATTATTTAAAGTTTGGATTTTCCTGGACTGGATCTGAAGATGCTCCACTGCCACAGTGTGTTGTCTGCCAAGAGGTGCTAGCTAATGATGCTATGAGATGTTTAAAATGTGTAAAACAAGATGTTTTAAAAAGCACAGATGTTTAAAATGTGAAAGAAAAAAATACAAATGTGTACAACAACCATTTTTTAAAAATACGAATGGAACATTAAGTATAGCAACAATAAAAATTGTAAGGGGGGGTGCTGTTGTTTATTTGCTCTCCGAGGGGGGGCTGACTCTCCCACACTTTGAAAACCCCTGTCTTAGAGCAATCGCCCGTGGTTTAAACCCACCCCAATGTTTCATATTTTAGATTCTTCAAAGTATCCACCATTTACCTTTTTTTCACACTATTGGCATTATCTTAACCAGCTTCATGAGGTAGTCACCTGGAATGCTCTTCAATTAAACAGATGTGTCTTGTCAAAAGTTCATTAGTGGAATTTCTTGCATTCTTAATGCATTTGAGATCAAATAGTAAATAATAATAAATGATAAAAATAGACCCATTCCACAACTGTAGTAATTCATATGTCAAGAACCACTCAACTAAGTAAAGAGAAACAACAGTCCATCATGACTAAGACATGAAGTAACTTTTAATTAATAAAAATAAAGGAAAAACCATTGAATGAGAAGGCGTGTCCAAACTTTTGTCTGGTACTCTACGTTAAGTCAGCATGGAAAGCTTTGATTGCTGTTTTTTCACATCATATTCTACTGTTTCTACTTTAGTGCATGTAATTAAGTAATACACCCATTTGTTATTTTTTGTTTGTTTTGAAGTCACATCAGAACACGTGGAAAGAATGTTACATTGTCATTGCTTTTGATGGAGTGTCCCTTTCCAGACATAACGTGCATTTGTCTCTTAAATAAAGCAATTTGGCATGTTTGGATTGAGCTGATATCAGAAATAGTGCTGTTCTAAATCTTAGAGCTGCCTTGACAATGCCAGAGTCACATTTAAAAAAAAAAAAAAAAAATTTAGACATGAAATTTAGATGAAAACTGTCCATTAGAGCGCCAACAGTGTGACAAAGTTAGAATCTTCAAGAACTGTCTGTGTTTGAAATTTGTCCTTAATTGATCTTTCACTTGGCTCTTACAGATGCTACTACATTCTTGCCAGAAGTTATTACATTTATCACACAGGGCGTATGGACAATGTGGTCACATCCTAGGGGCCCTGAAAGATTACTGGAAATCATCTGATTAATGACTTTTGCTTGAGTAAAGTTGGTCTGAGAATCTTCTTGGCAGAAGGTAACATCAGATTACAAATCCAAACTGCCAAATTTTTTTTCTCTCCCTTTTTTCCCCCCTCCCTTGCATGTACATAAGTTCACTGTCTTGGGAAAGATTTATTGCCACAAATGTTTGGGATTATTTTAATTAGAGATGTATTCTTATCCTGGCTTTGGGTTTTCAGAGAGATGCTGGTTAATATTAAAGAGGCTTATATCCACTGTTGTAACAGTTTCAACAGAGGAAATGATTTTACAAGAAAAAGGATAGTCAAAGTATCTTTTAATAGTTTGGGTGAATGTTTCACCTGCCCAAGACTCTGTACTGAGGCCACTGGCGTAAAGTATTAGCCTGGGCCCGCCCATCCTAAGTGTGACGCAACACAAGGGCCTGTTGCGAGCTTAGTCTGGCCAGGCAATGCAGACTAAGCTCCCGAAAAATCGGGAACCAATCAACTTTGAGCATCTCCAACGGCCCTGGGTAGAGGCGTGTTCAAGGCACTGACGTAGTAGAACTGCGACCGGAAGCCATAGATTGCTTAGAGAATCTATGCCAGAAGCGCTTCATTCACGCTTCTGCATCTATTACGCATAGATGCTGTATTGAAAGCATTCAACGGGAAGTTCTCATTGAAAATGGAGCAAAGAGCAGCCCTGGAGGTATTTATTGAAAGGAAGGACGTTTTCGCCTTGCTCCCGACCGGCTTCGGTAAGAGTTTAATCTACCAGTTAGCCCCGTCGCGTCGCATACATCAGAGGAAAGAGTGATGTGATTGGTTTAAGCTTCGTCACAGCCTTTTCTGGCTTCGACCAGTAGCAAACTGAGGCATTTCAGGGAGGCAGGTCAACCACGGGCTCTGGGAAACGGTTGGGCTTAATATCTTGGCCAGACCAATAGCTCGTAGAGCTTTGTCGCGTTAGCCAGACTAGTAAAGTATACCCCCGCAGCCCCCGCCAGGCGGGGGGGCCGACCGCTAGGGGGGCCCGTCGCCCGATGTGATTCAATGCACGAAAAAGTTCGATGAAACATGAAAATAATAAACACAACAATGAAGCGTACCAGAGAAAAAAGTGGTGCTCAAAAGTGGCAAATCAAAAAGAAAAAAGAATTTACATTCACACTGCCCAAAATTTCATCCATTTTTGGGAGAGTTAGGCCTTATCCTCCAGTTCATGATGCGCTAACAGGTAGGGCCATGGGGGGGGGGACTAGTGCAGTTAAAACGAGGCTAATGAGTGAAAAAGTACCTGATTTAAAATGGGATTTGAATAAAAGTTACTTTTTATCTTCTCAATAATTCAATGTTTCTTTTTCTTGAATATTGTTCTCCATGACCACCAGCCATCATCCAACACATTGATCCAAGATAGGTTGGTTATGTAAAATAGTTTAAAAAAAAAAAACTGCACACAAGGTAGCGTAATTTTCTTTAATTTCTGCCAGATTGTTTTATTATTGTGCTGCATTTCATTTTTACTCAGTAGGCCTTTTCAGGCCTGGTTCCATTGTAATTGAATAAGATACCTAGGTCAAAATTTACTTGAGTAAAATTAAAATTACTCATTTTTATATTACTCATAAAACTTCTCATAACAGTAACGTGAGTAAATGTTAGTTGCTTGCACCCCTGTGTTTGACAGATTTATTCTTTATGCAAACTTTTACTTAAACTTATGATGTATTTTATTTAGCCATACTCTGGCTTTTAAAACAGTTTCATTTTTATTTTCCTAAACCTTATTGAACCTTATGTAATTATCATTATTAATGTTACTGTTATCGTTACTGCTTACTGAGCTGTATGAACTGTGAGCTTTGTCACGTCATACACCATTTTTATTGTTGGATTTATTTGTAATAAATGGATAGCCTACTCTGCTGGTGTACTGAATATGAATGAATTAACAAAACATCTAGGCCTATGGGTTAGGCAGTCCTATACGTGTTTAAATGGGCCTGGGCTGTCAGGGGCTGAGCCCTGGCACTTTATTCACACTTTTCAGCAATCAAAAGAGAGATATACAGAGAGAGAGTGAGAGGGAGAGAGAGAGGAGGCCGTGGCAGGGTGGCCTTGGCGGGGGGGAGGGGGCCCACACTTTTAGTAGCTGCAGGGGGGCCCCAAGTACTTGCGTTACGCCAGTGACTGAGGCCCTCAGAGTAGCTGGACTCTGGGAAAGGCAATAATGCTGATTGTGTGTGCAGTATTCTGAAGCTCTGCACAGACCAAGATCATCTTCCCACACACAGCTACCTGCCTTTCTCAGTCCAATGCAGTATGTCTTAGACTTGGACAACCTTTACTGTCATTCAGTATGCAACAAGTGTACGCAGAACGAAATTCCGTTGCGATTTGGCTCAGCCAAATATGAAAGTGTATTAAGTTATGCAGCAGCAAAAATATTATAAAGTGCAATAGTATAAGGTGACCTGTGGAATTAGGAATTGTTCAAGTATAAATAGAAGTTTAGAGTTTGGATTTGGAGTTCAGGAATCTAGTGGCCTGGGGGGGAAGCTGTTATAGAACCTGGTGGTCCTGCACCGAATGCTGTGGAACCTCCTTTCCAGAGGCCAGGAGGGAGAACAGTCCATAGTAAGGGTGTGAGGGGTCACCTGATGATGTTTCTGGCTCGGAACATGCAGCGCCTAGGTGCGATGTCCTGAATGGAGGGAAGAGAAGTCCCAAAGATTTTCTCTGTCGTCCTCACCACTCTCCTCACATTCATCCAGTCAGAGGCACTGCAGCCTCCACACCACACCGAGATGCAGCCGGTCAGAACGCTCTCTGTGGCGCTTCTGTAGAATGTAGTAAGGATAGGCGGGGGCAGGTGGGCTCTCTTCATCCTACGCAGGAAATGCAGACGCTGCTGTGCCTTCTTGACCAGTGATGCAGTGTTCACAGACCAGGTGAAATTGTCTGTAATGTGCACCCCCAGGAACTTGATGCTATTGACCACCTCCACAGCCATCTTGTTAATGAGAAGTGGAGCATGGCTGGGCTGGTTCTTCCTAAAGTCAACAATGATCTCTTTGGTTTTGTCCATTTTCAGAATCAGGTTGTTTTCTCTGCACCAGCCCACCAGCTGCTCCACCTCCTCTCGGGTAGGCCATGTCAAGGTTACCTACATGTTTCTGTGTTTTGTACAACTTTGTGTTTGAGACGATTGATTGATTTATTCTGTTTTTCTTAACACGTACTGTATAACTACTCTGTATACTTGCTATACAATGCCCTCTAGAAGTAATGACACCACCCTTTTTTGCAAAACCAAAGTTTTTAAAAAAAATTTTTTAGTACAATTTTTTTTTCTACGAAACACTGATTTCAAAATGTGTCCCTACAATTAATATTTTATGACACTTGCCCTAGAGACACACACACTTACTGTAATGTCTAGCAAATTTGGAGATGGTTGTAGTGAGATCCATTTGCTGTAGAACATTTCAGGCTCATTTAGGTTTATGCATGTTATATTTCCCTCTTCAACTGAGGCCATATGTTTTCAGCAGTGTTCAGATCTGGGGACTGAAAATGTAATTCAGTGCGTTTACATGCACATCCAAATCGAGCTACTGTCGGTAATCGAGCTAAGGGTCCCAGCAGGGGTGCCAGAGAAATCCAATCCTACATACACACAAGGAAATCGAGCTATTGTGTGAGGTACATTGTGCACCCGAGCCACAGGTGGCGCTACACGCCCCATCGTGTTGGTACACTTCCGGTTGTCATCATGAAGAAGAGCTATTCAAGAGTATAAACAAAGTTATCAGTTCCGTGTTCATGCATTTTAATATATTCAGCTCCTTAAGCTGAATGAGCATGAACTCTGTCTCCTCATTGCTCCAGAAGTGCACGTTTCTGCTCGCCATTTTCTCTTCTTCGTTCCTTCGTTCGTTCTCCTTGTTCCTTCTGACCTCTTCTGCTGCTCGCTACTACTACTGTTGTCATGCCGACCGAGGCTGTTGTGTTTCCCGCTTGTGGTCTCGTCACTCGTCACTTCCGGAAGGGGCAGTGCTGAAGTAAGTAGCTCGATTACGTAGCTCGATAGGGTTTACATGCACTAAGTAGCTCGGCTACAATCGCATAATCTAGGTCGCGTAGCTTGATTACGAGAAATCCAGTTTGATTCGATTTCAGCCGAGCTAAGGTGTTTCCATGGCATTTAGAACTTCGATTTCAGTCGAGCTACGCCAGAAATTCGATTTTCTCTATGTGCATGTAAACGCACTGAGAGAAATCCAATCCTGCATGCACACAAGGAAATCAAGCTATTGTGTGAGGTACATTGTGCACCCGAGCCACAGGTGGCGCTACACGCCCCATCGTGTTGGTACACTTCCGGTTGTCGTCATGAAGAAGAGCTGTTCAAGAGTATAAACAAAGTTATCAGTTCCGTGTTCACAAGAAGAACGACGACGAGGACAGCAATATCGAGAGATGTTGTTCCTCCTGACCTCTTCTGCTGCTCGCTACTACTACTGTTGTCATGCCGACCGAGGCTGTTGTGTTTCCCGCTTGTGGTCTTGTCACTCGTCACTTCCAGAAGGGGCAGTGCTGAAGTAAGTAGCTCGACTACGTAGCTCGATAGGGTTTACATGCACTAAGTAGCTCGGCTACAATCGCATAATCTAGGTCGCGTAGCTCGATTATGAGAAATCCAGTTCGGTTCGATTTCAGCCGAGCTAAGGTGTTTCCACGGCATTTAGAACTTCGATTTCAGTCGAGCTACGCCAGAAATTCGATTTTCTCTATATACATGTAAACGCACTGATTGATTGCTGGCCATAAAATTATTTACCTTCACGGTCATCTAGATAACATTTGTTACATTTAATTCTCCATTTTAACTACTTTATAATGAGTGGAGATTTCCACTAGACTAAATACTGGCAGGCTCTAAACATTTTCAGCACTGTCAACTATTGAGAGGATAATGTAACTTGAGATATATTGTAGTTTTCCAGTACGTGGAAAATCTTTATTAATTATCTATTAATGGGCTTGACTATAATCGCTTTTTTTAAAAATAATTTTCCTTCCAATGAGCTTTCACAATCAAAAGCAGCTGTTTTAATACCTGGTCCAGACTCTCCTGGCAAGGACAATGACACTCAGTGCATTTTACATGTATATAGAGAAAATCGAATTTCTGGCGTAGCTCGACTGAAATCGAAGTTCTAAATGCCATGGAAACACCTTAGCTCGGCTGAAATCGAACCGAACTGGATTTCTCATAATCGAGCTACGCGACCTAGATTATGCGATTGTAGCCGAGCTACTTAGTGCATGTAAACCCTATCGAGCTACGTAGTCAAGCTACTTACTTCAGCATTGCCCCTTCCGGAAGTGACGAGTGACGAGACCACAAGCGGGAAACACAACAGCCTCGGTCGGCATGACAACAGTAGTAGTAGCGAGCAGCAGAAGAGGTCAGGAGGAACAACATCTCTCGATGTTGCTGTCCTCGTCGTCGTTCTTCTTGTGAACACGGAACTGCTGACTTTGTTTATACTCTTGAATAGCTCTTCTTCATGACGACAACCGGAAGTGTACCAACACGATGGGGCGTGTAGCGCCACCTGTGGCTCGGGTGCACAGTGTATCTCACACAATAGCTCGATTTCCTTGTGTGCATGTAGGATTGGATTTCTCTGGTACCCCTGCTGGGACCCTTAGCTCGATTACCGACAGTAGCTCGATTTGGATGTGCATGTAAACGCACTGAGTGATATCTGCGATGTGTAATAGAGTTGAACAGCTTTGGTAGACTCTTGAGCATTTTTTTTCAGATTATTAGGTTTGTACGTGTGTGTGTGTGTGTGTGTGTGTGTGTGTGTGTGTGTAAGTATAGCCATCAGTTTGAATCAAAAGTTTTAATTTGGAATAAGTGGTTTATGGCTAAAGAATTTCCTGAGGCATTTTGTCTTTAGGACTTGTAGCACTTAATAAACTATAGCTCACTGAAAAACTTTCTCCATTCACTTGCCTTGTAAGATCAGTATTACAAATGTAATAATCAGAATCACTTTTATTGCTGGGTATGTGAACACACACGAGGAATTTGACTCCGGTTTCACTTGGCTCTCTTAGTACAAACAGATAAAAAAGCATAGACAAAAACAAAAAGCTATGTACATGTAGAAGGGTAAGAATATGTATAGACAAGGATATATTTTAATCTTATGGTGCATAGTGCAAGGATGACTTAGTAAATATAAATGTACAGTGTGCACAGAATGATGGTATGAGTGTGCAGATATTTCACAGTTGATGTTACTGATATTTGATTCCAGTTTTAGCTGTTCATCACAGAGACAGCCTGAGTGGAAAAAACTGTTCTTGTGTCTGGTTGTTTTTGCATACAGCATTCTGTAGCACCTCCCAGAGGGGAGAAGTTTAAATAATTTGTGACCAGGGTGTGATGGGTCTGCAGAGATGTTACCTGCCCATTTCCTGACTCTGGATGGATGGAGGGCAGGCTGACACCAATAATTTTCTCTGCAGACCTTTATTGTCCGTTGCAGTCTGTTCTTGTCCTGCTTGGTGACCGATCCAAACCAAATAGTGATGGAAGAGCAGAGAACAGACTGAATGATGGCAGAGTAGAATTGCGTCAGCAGCTCCTTAGACAGGTTGAGCTTCCTGAGCTGGTGCAGAAAGTACAACCTCTGCTGGGCCTTTTTGATGGTGACTGTGTTGGTCTCCCACTTCAAGTCCCGGGAGATTGTGGAGCCCAGAAACCTGAAGGTTTCAACAGCAGTCACAGTGTTGTTGGTGATGGGTGGCAGGGTGAGGGGGCTCCTCCTAAAGTCCACTGTCATCTCCACAGTTTTGAGCGTGTTCAGCTCCAGATTGTTCTGACTGCATCAACAGACCAACCATTCAACCTCCCATCTGTATGCAGACTCGTCACCGTCTCGGATGAGGCCGATGACTGTTGTGTCGTCTGCAAATTTCAGGAGTTTAACAGATGGGTCTCTTGAGGTGCAGTCGTTGGTGTAAAGGGAGAATAGCAGAGGGGAGAGCACACACCCCTTGGGGGGCGCCAGTGCTGATAATCCGGGTGCTGGATGTGATGCTCCCCAGCCTCACCTGCTGCTTCCTGTCAGTCAGGAAGTTTATAAACCACTGACAGGTGGAGGAGGGCATGGTGAGCTGGGTGTGGAGGATGTCTGGAACAATGGTATTGAACACCGAATTGAAGTCCACGAACAGGATCCTGGCGTACATCCCTGCAGAGTCAAGGTGTTGCAGGGTGTAGTGCAGTCCCATATTGATTGCATCATCCGCTGACCTGTTTGCCCGGTAGGCAAACTGCAGGGGGTCCAGCAGGAAGTCTGTGATGTCCTTCAGGTGTGACAACACCAGTCTCTCGAAGGACTTCATGACTACAGATGTGAGGGCCACAGGCCTGTAGTCATTCAGTCCTGTGATGGTGGTTTTCTTGGGAACCGGGATTATTGTGGAGTGTTTGAAGCATGAGGGGACTTCACACAGCTCCAGGGATCTATTGAAGATCTGGGTGAAGATGGGAGCCAGCTGATCAGCACAGACCTTCAGACAGGAGGGTGACACACCGTCTGGGCCGGGTGCCTTCCTGATCTTCTGTCTGCGAAAAAGCTGACAAATCTCCACATTGTTTATCTGGTCAGCCAGGTGTTGTAATGCTCTTCACAGATCTTGAGTGCTGGTGTGGGGTCAGAGGCGAGAGGAGGCAGAATAGCAGGGGGTGTAAATGGGTCTTTAATGTCTGGGGGGGAGGTGTGAATGTGTCAAATCTGCAGTAGAACACATTCAACTTGTCAGCCAGTTGATGGTTCATTGCAGTGTTGGGGGATGGTCTCCTGTAGTTGATGTTCTTCAGGCCTTTCCACACTGACGCCGGCTCGTTGGCTGAAAGGTTGTTTTTGGTCCTTTCAGCATAGCTCCTCTTAGCTGCTTTCACCTCTTTCGTCAGTGTGTTTCTAGCCTGTGCAGGACTCTGTCCCCACTTCTGTAGGCCTCTTCCTTGGCCTGGCGAAGCTGCCTGAGTTTTGCAGTGAACCAGGGTTGTTTATTGTATGTGCGGTCTCGGTGGGCACACACACATCCTCACAAAAACTGATGTAAGATGTCACAGTATCAGTCAGTTCATGCAGGTCTGAAGCTGCAGCCTCAAAAACACTCCAATCAGTGCAGTCAAAGCAGGCTTGTAGTTCCACTTTGGCCTCATCGGACCATTTCCTCACCGTCTTGACTACAGGCTTAGCAGATTTCAGCTTCGGTCGGGATAAGATGAACAATGCAGTGATCAGATAGTCCCAAGGCTGCACGGGGGACAGAGTGGTATGAGTCCTTTAAAACAGTGTAACAATGGTCCAGAGTGTTAGTGTTCCTGGTGGGACACTTAATGTGCTGTTTTATATTTTGGCAGTTCGTGGCTGAGGTTTGCTCTGTTAAAGTCCCCCAAAACAATGAGCAAAGAGTCCGGGTGTGGTGTGTGGGTGTGGTGTGTGTGTGTGTTTTGTTTTTTTTTTTCTCCCTCTCCACATTGTTTATCTGGTCAGCCAAGTGTTGTAATGCCTCAGTAAAACAAGCCTGAGGAGGGATGTAGACTCCAACCAGAATAAACGAGGAAAACTCTTGCGGAGCATAAAACGGTTTGGAGTTTATGAATAACGTCTCCAGATGAGGACTGCATGATTCGTTTTGAACCGTGACATCAGTACACCAACCTTTGTTAATGTAAAAGCAGACTCCGCCTCCCCTCGTTTTCCCCGTGAGCTCCGTTTCACGGGCCGCTCGGTGCAGGTGAAATCCAGGCAGGTGGAGAGAAGTGTCCGGGATGTGCTCACCGAGCCAGGTTTCAGTGAAGCACAAGGCAGCAGATCTGTTAAAATTCATGTTGTGTTGAGGAGCAGCAGTTCGTCCATCTTGTTGGCCAGAGAGCAGACGTTAGCCAGGTGAATAGATGGGAGTGCAGTGCGAAACCCCCGCTGTCTCAGCCTGACGAGCGCGCCGGTTCACTTCCCCCGATGTCTCCAGCGTCCTCGGCAGAGACCATAGAGAGCTGCTGCTCCTCCAACAAGTAGCTCTGGAAAACTTTCCGGATTGATGAAAACCGATGAAAAAACTTTATTGGTGGTTATTCCAATGGTTATGAGTTCTTCTCTGGAGTATGTGACCAGAGAAGAAGCGCAAAAAAAACCAACAAATGCACAAAAATGTAGAAAGTAATAATATAGATATTTAGGCACTGCCTAAAAATGGAGCCCAGATCTGGTGAAACCCCCCAACCAAGTCAAATTTAGCTAGTTGGAACATCCGGACTATGTCTGATGAGACCACATCCAAACGCCAGGCCCCAGAGTGCAGGTCAGCTTTGGTCTCCTCAGAGCTCCGGCGTTTTAATATCGATATCGCCTGCCTCAGTGAATGTCGAATCCATGGAGAAGGCGAGTTTGTAGAAGGCGACTATACCTTCCTCCATTCTGGAAGACCAGCTGGGCAGGCCAGGCTTGGAGTTGCCATTGCGATCAAGAATATTGTCCGACCTCTTATTAGCTGGAAGGGAATCAGTTCAAGAGTGATGAGCATGAGAATCAAACTAGATAAGTTCAGCGCAACAGTCATTAGTGTATATGCTCCGACCTTTAAAAGACCTCCAGAAGAGAAGGTTTTATTTTATAACCAACTGTCGGAAGTTCTAACCGCGACTCCCAGTTGTGGTAGGATCTTCCTGCTTGGTGATTTCAACGCCCGTATAGGGAAAGACTCGGATATCTGGCCAAATGTGATCACCCGGCATGGCCTTGGCGACATGAACGAACGGTAACCTGCTTCTTGAACTGTGCACCCGTTTCAGCCTTTGTATTACCAATACCTTATTCTCCCATGCAGACATCCACAAGGGAACCTGGCAACATCCAAGATCCAAACGATGGCATTTAATTGACTACATTGCTTTTGTGCTGTTGTCTGACAATGTTTTAGACTCGAGTTCGCCGTAGTGCTGACTGCTGGACGGACCATAAGATGGTCTGTTCTCGGATGAATCTCTGCTTCCATTTATCATCTCAAAGGAGAAAGAGCACCTTACCTAAGAGGCTCAACATCAGTAAGATTGGGAACCCAGCTACTGCCAAACTGCTTGAGGAGACCATATGCCAAAACTTGTCAAACAACTGTTTTGAAAATCTGACCCTTGATCAGCATTGGGAACATCTTCGTGATGCACTTTTTATAAGTGCCAAGAATACTATCGGCCTTCAAAAACGCACCCATTGTGATTGGTTCGATGAGAATAACACCATCATTATGAACCTTCTCCACCGAAAGCACACTGCTTTTCAAGCCACTCTTGCTAACAACACACAAGAAAACCGCACATGTCATCGACTGGCCAGAAATGACTGCCAAAGAGAGCTCCGCCACCTTCAAAACCGGTGGTGGCTGGACCGCGCAAAGGAAATCGAGCAGTATGCTGAACGACACGACTCAAGATCGTTTTTTTTAATCGGTTAAGTTTGTGTACCAGCGTCGCCAAAATGGCATCAGTCCTATCAATGATGATCAAGGAAACCACCTACTGGAAAAAGAGTCTATTTTGGGTCGTTGGAGGCAAGACTTCAGCGAGCTTCTGAATCAACCAGGATCGGCATCTATTGGTGTCCTTGATGAACTATCACAGGAAGAGTTATTGAGCGATCTTGAACTACCTCCAACCATCAGGGAAGTCAAGTCAGCACTCGACCACCTTGCATACAATAAAGCTCCTGGCCCCGACTATATCCCTGCCGAGGTTCTTAAAGCTGGTGGCCTTCCCCTTGTCTCGGAGCTTCGAAGCCTTCTCCTCTCTATTTGGCAGGAGGAAAGAGTGCCCCAAGATATGAAAAACGGAAACATCATTACTATCTTCAAAAAGAAATGCCATTTCAATTGTAACAACTACCAGGGGATCACACTCCTATCAGTCACTGGAAAATTGTTAGTGCGTGTTATCTTGAATCGAATATGGCCTTGCATAGAGAAATATATTCCCGAGGCACAATGCAGTTTCAGGGGTGGTCGTTCTACAAGCGACATGATGTTTGCCCTCCGGCAGCTCTTGGAGAAGTGCAGGGAACAACACCAGCAACTGCACATTGTTTTCGTTGACTTAGTCAAAGCTTTCGATACGGTCAATTGCCCCCTCATGTGGGCACTGCTGAAGAAAGTGGGGATAATCAACTTTATACAAAGTTTTCATGACAGCATGGAAGCATGAGTACTCATAAGTGGAGAACTTACAGAACCGTTTGAAGTAACTAACGGACTTCGTCAAGGATGCATCCTGGCACCGACGCTGTTTATTCTTCTCTTCTCGTTCATCCTTCGCCATGCTCACAAAACCATCCCAGAATTTGGCATTGACAACAAGTATAAGCTTGATGGCAGGCTATTCAATCTTCAGAGGCTCAAAGCTAAGTCGACGGTGACGGCGCAAGCAAGCAGCCTTCCGCTCCTGCAGCCATGAAGGCGCTGGTCACGCACCCGCTTGTCACACTGGGGGTAAAAATGGCGACTGCGGAGAGTTAGAGAGGAATGTGAGGAATGAGTGTCTCCCGGCAGTGACCTTCAGGGGGAAATGTTTTCTCAGCAACGGCCTGAACCAAGGCCGGTGCTGTCTCAGGGTGCTGAATGTCGATAAGATATGAATTGTTTGGTCTTTCCAGACGCAGTCTTTGCACGTCCACACCGCTCGTCCATATCTGTCCATTCCGTCCATTCTACTCAAATTGATCTCCGAAAAACGTATTCCTTGCAAAGCTGAAAGCTGCTCCGAGATAACCATTTTGTGGTTAAAGTTCTGAATGTCCACAGTCTGAGTGCCAACAGCTTTGCCCACCACTCCAATCATATTGGGCAGCTTTGTGGGGCTTTGAACAGCTGTCACCGTTGTCTGATTTCCTCGATATACCAGGGCAATGCCTAATCCAATCAGCAAAAGTCGTGTAATCATGGTTCCGAATAGGTAGATATCTTCAATGTCCTCCACAGAAAGAATCGCCAGGCACACGACCCGCCACCGCTCCCACGTGTCCATCGTGTAACCAGCCGCAAACGTTCCGGCAGGACAAACGGGTTCCCCCGAACCCAAACTTCTTGTCGAGAAAACTGTCAATTTCGTTAGGAGACCAGTTTATCAATTCCATGCTTTTTTAGTTTAGAAAGTAATGCAGGAAGAGTCTGTTCAATAAGTACAGCAGACGAGACAAGACGCAGAAGCACAAGCAGGGAAAAAAAAGGAGGGAGAGGGAGAGCAGAAAATGCGACCGCCTTCCGTGGAAGCACGAAGAGAAAAGGACAAGATGCTTCAACAGAGAAGGTCTTACTTTGCTTACCAAGCTCACAGTGTATAGAGTTACAGTTCTACCATCTCTCCTTTATGGATCTGAGACGTGGCCAACCCTTGCACACCACATCCGGCGTTTGGAGGTTTTCCACCAAAGATCGCTTCGGCAGATTCTGAAGGTAAAGTGGTGGCAACACATAACCAATGACGAGATCTTGAAACACGCCAACTCTACCACCATTGAGACCCAGATCCGAAACAATAGACTCCGCTGGCTTGGCCATGTGTCACGGATGGACGATTCTAGGATTCCAAAACAACTGCTCTTCAGCGAGCTGGCGCTTGGAAAGCGTGACCGTGGTCACCCGCGCAAATGCTGGAAGGACTGTGCAAAAGATCTCCGCTCCTTCAGCCTAGCAACTGACACATGGTTCCAGGCTGCACAAGATCGCCTTGCATGGAGACGTGCCTTGTGTTCGGGCAGACAGCTCAGTGAGGATTGCCTCTCCTCTCGAGCTGCTGAGCGGCACAAAAAGAGGCACGAAAGGGCTAAGGGTCCCCCATCGTCATAATATGACGGGGACCATAAGTAAAAATGGAGCTCCTGATGAGTGTATGAGCAAAATATTTGCAACATTCATTATGGTGTGACACTGCTGGGTGCCTGGTTGACAGCAGTGAACAAGCATGGTCACTTTACATCAGGGGTTCTCAACCTTTTCTCCTTTCTGGCCCACCTATTCATACTTGTTGGGCCCCTTTATAAAGATCCCCAATTATTGTGGCTCATCTATTCTATTAGAATCTAATAATCTATTGTAAAGTGTATTAATAGAATGCAGTATCACTCCCCGTTACAAACGGGAGCCCAGGAATTAAATAAATGCAATAAAAACAAACTGTTTTTAATTGTAGGTATTGTATTTTTAAAACTGTCTGGATGTGCCAGAAGCCAGCATAAAACAATGCATGCAGGGCATTCTCAGTCAAAAGGGATTAATGATCCAAAAGTGGAGTCTGGTTCATTAACACAAGAACTTATTGCCTTGTTTTTGTCCAGCAAACAAGCATGTTATTAAAACCAAGAAGTACACTCAAAAGCAGTGGATATAGAAACCACTCGTTGGGATGGATCCTTGCACATTAACAAAGAAGGATTTTTCCTATGAGTTGGAAAATTATCCATCGGTTGAGTTCCCCCAACATCTCAAACTGCCTGGTGCTGCAGACATCATTCTACACACAGACACAAATGAAAACCATGTATACAACTATTTTATATGTGGCTGGGTTAAAGACCTGGGGATCAAGACACTACAAAACAAATCCTGTATCATGTTTGCCCGGGTAAGTAGGCATTTTTGGGGCTTTTTGTATGCATATTTGTAATGGTTGCTAGGACACTGCAAGTTTTAGTATCTGGTGTAAACAAACCACAGCTGCTTGATTCTCAGTCCTCCCTGCTCTTCTCTTCCAGCTAAATCATTCACAAAGATCCACAGAAACGCCTTTAAAGACCTGGGTATTGCACATATTATATACACGTTAGTTTACAATATGGCGACCACGATCAGACAGTTAACCAAAACACATCTGAAACACACTTAAGCATCTCCTGAACTTCAAAATGTCAGGAAATGGCAGAAAAAGGTGAGCGAACTCCATTTGTGAATCCAAACGAAATAAATCGGAGGAATTTACAAACATTTCACGAAGTGATCACTGCAAACTCGAGCGTTCTTCAACTCTGCTCCCTTTGATCACAGTGAAAGGTTCAAAGCCATCTTTCTCGTCGACTTTTGGAAAAATCCTTTTTTTTTTAAAGTCACTTCATGGGGAACCCGGAAGAAACTTTCTTCAGTTTCACGGGTTGTTTGTTTCAAACAGTGCAAAACAAGGCAAGTGCAGGGCATTTTAACAAAAAGCAAGGCACTCCAGTGATGGTAAGTAACTCTTTGTGAACAATGAGCTTAGCTGACCACCACTTCATGTCTTGCATATCTAATGAAGTGGATATGATGTCAGATGCAACCCAGCAATTGTACCCTACTAAAAATTAGCTTCAACTTGGAAAAAAATTATGGCCCACTAGATGGCACTTCACAGCACACTAAAGGGCCACAGCCCAGTGGTTGAGAAACACTGCTTTACATCATTAGTGTCTACTTGTGATCAAATCTCAAACTTGATATGTCAAACCGTTGTCTGATTACATCTCTCACATCCTTATGCTTTGATGCTCGGGGTGTGCAGCCTCAGATTGCAAATAAATGATGCGCAGTGCCATTAGGACTAAATAGCATGCACCCGTTACTGGTTAGAGTGCAATCACAGCGCGTGTGTGTGTGTGTGTGTGTGTGTAGTGTGTATGTATTTGTGTGCGTGTGTGTGTGTGTGTGTAGTGTGTATGTATTTGTGTGCGTGTGTAAGGATTCTCAGTAACACACTTTGAAAGCTTTGTGTTTTGTATTGCTTTTCTGGTTTTGACCCTCTTTGTGTTTTTGGACTGTGAGTATTGTATTATCCTATCTGTGCCTCACTTGCCCATTGCCTGTTATTTGACTCTGCCTTTGTCTCTCTTTTACATCAGTTTACTAGCATGCTTTTAATAAAATTCTTCCTGGACTTACATCTGTCTACCGCCCTTACATGACAGAAGCGGTCAATTGTCCAACAAGCTAGTGGACTAATAAAACTGTTTTAACTAGTTTTATATGAAACTGTCGTGAATATTTTCTGTAAAATGTGTTTACTAAATTATCCCCATGTTTTTTTTTTTTTTTTTTTAATTTTTTTAAAAAGCAAATTAAAAATGAGCACTGGATTAAAAACCTATCTAATGCAAACAAAGATAAACATTTCGTTGTCCGGTGGTCGTGTTTTGAGATATGTTGACTTGCGTGTATGGTCGGTGTAGTATTATACCAGGTGGGTGTAGTATTATACCAGGTGGGTGGAGCACAGAAGCAGGGCAGGCCAGAACTGAGTTCTCAATAACTCTTATTTTCAGCTTTTACACATTTACTCATACACACACATGCCACACACACGTGTTCTGGTCGGGAGAGCTCCCTTCCTCTGCTCTCCCTCTCCTCTTATAGGGCGCGATCACTGGGGAAGACACACAAACACAGGTTAATTCCCGTCAGGTGCAGTGATTCTGCCACTTACCTTCCCTGACTTCGCCCTCTCTTCACAGACCGACGCTTGACCATGCCCCTGCTGCCACATACCCCCACCACCCGACTCCAGGCTGGGGAGCCGTCCGGCCTGCAGCCGACCCCCCCCCCCCCCCCGGACGGGAGAGGAAATCCGCCACGACCATCTGCGCCCCCGGCCTGTGGACCACCTCGAACTTAAACGGCTGGAGTGCCAGATACCAACAGGTGATCCGCGCGTTGGCATCCTTCATGCGGTGGAGCCACTGCAGGGGCACATGGTCCGACCAGAGGGTGAAAGGGCGCCCCAGCAGGTAGTAGCGGAGGGCGAGGACTGCCCACTTGATGGCAAGGCATTCCTTCTCTATGGTGCTGTACCTGCCCTCGTGCACCAACAGCTTGTGGCTGATGTACAGCACTGGATGGTCCTCCCCCTCCACCTCCTGGGACAGAACAGCCCCCAGCCCTCTGTCCGATGCATCTGTCTGCAAAACAAAGGGGAGAGAAAAGTCAGGGGAGTGCAATAGTGGCCCCCCTCACACAGTGCAGCCTTTACCTTAAAGAAAGCCTGTTGGCATTGCTCCGTCCACTGGACTGGATCTGGTGCCCCCTTTTTAGTGAGATCAGTCAGCGGGCTGGTGACGTCCGTATAATTAGGTATAAACCTACGATAGTAGCCAGCCAGCCCCAGGAACTGTCTCACCCCCTTTTTGGTCTTGGGTCTCGGGCAGGCCGCAATCGCTGCTGTCTTTATTGATTTGGGGACGCACCTGCCCATTGCCCAAGTGGAAGCCCAGATACCGTACTTCCACCTGCCCAATTGCACACTTCTTCGGGTTGGCTGTGAGCCCTGCTCGCCTCAGCGACCCAAGGACGGCCCTTAGGTGTTCTAGGTGCCGCGGCCGGTCATTATTATTTATAGTAAAGTCATCCAGGTATGCAGCTGCATAGGTGACGTGGGGGCAGAGGACCCTATCCATAAGCCACTGGAACGTAGCGGGCGTCCCAGACAGCCCAAAAGGAAGTGTGACGAACTGGTGTAAGCCAAACGGTGTGGAAAAGGCCGTTTTCTCTCGGGGTAGCGGAGTCAAGGGGATCTGCCAATATCCCTTTGTCAAATCCAGTGTCGAATAAAAGCGAGCTGTGCCTAGTCGATCAAGCAACTCGTCAATACGAGGCATTGGGTATGCGTCAAACTTGGACACCGTGTTGACTTTTCTATAGTCCACACAGAACCAGACCAACCCGTCAGCCTTGGGTACCAAGACCACCGGGCTGCTCCAGTCACTGTGGGACTCCTCGACGATGCCCATTTCGAGCATGGCCTCGAGTTCTTCCAGAACCACCTTTTTTTTGTGTTCGGGCAGTCTGTAAGGGCGGCTGTGCACTACTACCCCCGAGGGCGTCTCAATGTGGTGTTCTATGAGGTGGGTGCGGCCGGGCAGGGGTGAGAACACGTCAGAAAATTCTGTTTGCAACTGGGCTACCTCTGTGAGCTGGGTCAGGGAGCGGTGGGCGATGTCAATTTTCCCTTTTGAACCTCCGGCCCCAGCTCCACTTTCTCTGGAACCACCGACACCAACGCCACGGGGACCTCCTCATTCCAAAGTTTTAACAGATTGAGGTGGTAAATCTGTAATGCCCCACCCCTGTCCGTTCGCCTCACCTCATAGTCGACGTCCCTGACTCGCCGTGTGACCTCAAAGGGTCCTTGCCACCTGACGATTAATTTGGAGCTCGACGTGGGCAACAACACGAGTACTTTATCTCCCAGTGTGAACTCCTTAAGGCACGCACCCCTGTCGTACAGACGGACTTGACGTTCTTGGGCCTGCTGCAAATTCTCCTGGGTTAAGTGCGTGAGGGTGTGGAGTTTGGCGCGCAGGTTGATAACGAATTTCATTTTTACTTGTTGAAGGTCCCTTCTCCCAATTTTCACGCAGCACATCTAGAATGCCACGCGGCTTACACCCATATAATAATTCGAACAGGGAGAACCCCGTGGAGGCTTGTGGGACCTCTCGCACTGCAAATAACGGGCTCGAGCCATTTATCCCAGTTGTGTGCATCCTCGCTTACAAATTTTTTAATTATGTTTTTGAGGGTGCGGTTGAACCATTCGACTAAGCCATCCGTTTGTGGGTGATAAACGCTGGTGCGGATAGGCTTAATTCCCAGTAACCCATACAGTTCGCGTAGTGTGCCTGACATAAACGTAGTGCCTTGATCAGTCAGAATCTCTTTAGGGATTCCAACTCGGGAGATGATGTGGAAGAGTGTTTTTGCAATATTGTGTGCTGAGATGTTGCGAAGAGGCTCTGCTTCCGGATATCATGTTGCATAGTCCACCAGAACTAAAAGTGATATCCTCGTGTTGACCCGACGAGATCCATCCCAATTCTTTCGAATGGGGTCTTGATTAATGGCAGAGGGTGCAGAGGCGCTTTTGGAATGGCTGCTGGATTTACTAACTGGCATTCGCGGCACGCCATACACCGCCTACGGACATCGCCGCGAATCCCTGGCCAATAGAACCGGGCCATTATTCGGGCTAGTGTCTTATCCTGCCCCAAGTGTCCGGCCCTGGGATTGAAGTGAGCCGCCTGGAATATAGATTCCCGGCGGCTCTTTGGGATCAAAAGCTGAGTTATAGGTTCCTTAGTCTGAGTGTCCTGTGTCACTCGGTATAATCTCATCTCATCTCATTATCTCTAGCCGCTTTATCCTTCTACAGGGTTGCAGGCAAGCTGGAGCCTATCCCAGCTGACTACGGGCGAAAGGCGGGGTACACCCTGGACAAGTCGCCAGGTCATCACAGGGCTGACACATAGACACAGACAACCATTCACACTCACATTCACACCTACGGTCAATTTAGAGTCACCAGTTAACCTAACCTGCATGTCTTTGGACTGTGGGGGAAACCGGAGCACCCGGAGGAAACCCACGCGGACACGGGGAGAACATGCAAACTCCACACAGAAAGGCCCTTGCCGGCCCCGGGGCTCGAACCCAGGACCTTCTTGCTGTGAGGCGACAGCGCTAACCACTACACCACCGTGCCGCCACCCACTCGGTATAATCTATCCTTAAAAATGGAGAAATAGGGGAAGGACGGGGTGGCGTTTGGCTGGAGCGTTTGACCATCGATTACTCTCACTTGGTCAAACGCATGCCGCAGAGTCTCGTCTTGTGACTGTTCTCACGGGAAATCCGTGAGAGATTCCCCGAGAGAGGGAGGAGGAGCCTGCTGCTCCTCACTCTAATGCGGTGATGACGTGGACAGCTCTGTGACAGCTGCTCCCGCCAAAGCCATACTGGGACCTCCCCCCGCTAAATTATGGCAGGCCCCACTCTTCACTAAATGTGTCATTAATTGCCTGAATCCTGGCCAATCAGTCCCCAAAATTATCGAGTGGGTAAGGCGAGGATTAACTGCCGCCTTTACACTAAATTTCTCCCCTCGAAATAGAATGTGGACCGACACTAAAGGGTAGTTGTGAACATCCCTGTGCGCACACAACACCTTCACCAATTGTGCTGTCCCCAATGCCTCGTCTTGCACCAGGCTTTGGTGGATTGAGGTCTGATTACAGCCGGAGTCCACCAAAGCCTGATACGTATCCCCTTGAATACTCATTGGTATGCGATACGCTCCTGCCCAATTGAGGGCGGTCCCTGGTGCATCAGGGCTCCGGACCACCGTGCCCACGTCCCTCGCCGAGCACTGATGCTGGAGGTGCCCCGGTTCCCCGCAGCACCAGCATACCGGCCCAGGCTCTCTCTCTGCACCGGTGTTCCGGAGATAACTCACCTGAGGAGGGGGGGGGAGACACAGACACGGAAGTAGGAAGCGGTAGGACACCGCAGGTGTGGTGGGCCGGCTGGGGTGGAGCCGGCCCCCGCCTCGGCGGTGGGGGAATGGGGTGAGGACGAGGAACAGAAGGGGAGAGAGAGAGAGGAGGGGAGACATTCTGTCCTGCCATCGGGACGGCTGCCATATGGTCCTCCGCCAGCTCGATGGCCTGATCCAGTGAGGCCGGGTGATGGCACTGGACCCATTCTGCAGTTCCTTCTGGAAATCGAGCGACGAATTGCTGCAGTGCCACCAGATCGATGATTCCCTCGGCGTCGTGGTTGTCGGCCCTCAGCTACCACTGGCAGGCGGCCCGGAGTTGCTGGCCAAATGCGAACGGCCGGCAGACCTCCTCCAGGCGCAGCGCGCGGAAGCGCTGCCGCTGCTGCTCCGGGGTGCGACCCACGTGCTGGAGGTCTGCCCGCCCTTCAGAGGTCTGCCTGCCCTGCAGACCAGCCGGCTGTTGGCGGGGAGCTGTAGTACGGCCAGCTGCACCTCGCCCGTTAGCAGGGGGAGGAGGCATGCCGCGCGCTGTTCCACCGGCCAACCCCACGCCTCGGCTGCCTGCTCGAAAAGAGCGAGGAAGGCTTCGGGGTCATCCTGCGGACCCATCTTCGTTAGGGTGGGGAAGGTCTGCAGCGGTGGTGGTGATTGGGGCCCCTGCCGACGCGAGCAGGTGCCGGAACGCCTGGCAATCTTCCTGTTGCGCCAGCACCAGGGCTTCGAAGCGTTGTTCTTGCTCCTTCCGGAGGGCGATCAGCACCTGGTGCTGGCTCTGTTGGGCCATGGCGAGGGCATGGACCAGGTCCAGGAAGGGGGAGGACTCTATGTGGCCGTTCCCTTCTGCATTGTCCCGGGTTTCGGCACCACTGTAGTATTATACCAGGTGGGTGGTGCACAGAAGCGCGGCAGGCCAGAACTGAGTTCTCAATAACTCTTTTATTTTCAACTTTTACACATTTGCTCATACACACACGCACCACACACACGTGTTCTGGTCAGGAGAGCTCCCTTCCTCTGTTCTCCCTCTCCTCTTATAGGGTGCGATCACTGGGGAAGACACACAAACACAGGTTAATTCCCATCAGGTACAGTGATTCTGCCACTTACCTTCCCTGACTCTGCGCTCCCTTCACAGACCGACACTTGACCACGCCCCCGCTGCCACAGTCGGGTACCCTGTGGTGATGCACTTTCCTTGTATGTATGGATGTCATATGGACAGCCATCAAAAGTCAGGTTGGTGCATTACCATATTCTCTTTAGTATGGGGCTCTGATTTGTGCGCGAGGAACTTTGCTATAATGCAAGAATACACAAATCAAGCACAAGTTTAACAATTACTGAAAATGGGTTGCTCATGTAGTGAAATAATGCTTATTTCAGAAATATTTTATAAATTTGCATTTTCAAAAGACCTTTAATTTGTCATTTACCTTGTGTGTTTTTTATATTTTTATTTTAATTCCCTGTTAAACATGTGACCTGCAAGTGTTCTTAGCCCACATGTTAGGCGATGTTGTGTGCAGTTATGTTCCAATTAGCAAAAACGATCCATACAATCCTTAAAGTGGTGCTTAGAAGTTTGTGAACCTTTTTGGAATTTTTCTGTATTTCTGCATAAATATGACCTAAAACAACATCAGATTTTCACACAAGTCCTAAAAGTAGGTAAAGAGAACCCAGTTAAACAAATGAGACAAAAATATTATACTTGGTCATTTATTTATTGAGGAAAATGATCTAATATTACATATCTGTGAGTGGCAAAAGTATCGGAGGCTCTAGGATTAGCAGTTAATTTGAAGGTGAAATTAGAGTCAAGTGTTTTCAATCAGTGGGATGACAATCAGGTGTGAGTGGGCACCCCATTTTATTTAAAGAACAGGGATCTATCGAAGTCTGATCTTCAAAACACGTTTGTGGAAGTGTATCATGGCACGAACAAAGGAGATTTCTGAGGACCTCAGAAAAAGCGTTGTTGATGCTCATCAGGCTGGGAAAGGTTACAAAACCATATCTAAAGAGCTTGGACTCCACCAATTCACAGTCAGACAGATTGTGTACAAATGGAGGAAATTCAAGACCATTGTTACCCTCCCCAGGAGTGATCGACAACAAAGATCACTCCAAGAGCAAGGTGTGTAATAGTTGGCGAAGTCACAAAGAACCCCAGGGTAACTTCTAAGCAACTGTGAAGGCCTCTGTCACATTGGCTAATGTTAATGTTCATGAGTCCACCATCAGGAGAACACTGAACAGCATGGTGTGCATGGCAGGGTTGCAAGGAGAAAGCCACTGCTCTCCAAAAAGAACATTGCTGCTTGTCTGCAGTTTGCTAAAGATCACGTGGACAAGCCAGAAGGCTATTGGAAAAATTTTTTGTGGACGGATGAGACCAAAATAGAACTTTTTGGTTTAAATGAGAAACGTTATGTTTAGAGAAAGGAAAACACTGCATTCCAGCATAAGAACCTTATCCCATCTGTGAAACATGGTGGTGGTGGTAGTATCATGGTTTGGGCCTGTTTTGCTGCATCTGGGCCAGGACAGTTTGCCATCATTGATGGAACAATGAATTCTGAATTATACCAGTGAATTCTAAAGGAAAATGTCAGGACATCTGTCCATGAACTGAATCTCAAAAGAAGGTGGGTCATGCAGCAAGGCAACAACCCTAAGCACACAAGTCGTTCTACCAAAGAATGGTTAAAGAAGAATAAAGTTAATGTTTTGGAATGGCCAAGTCAAAGTCCTGACCTTAATCCAATCGAAATGTTGTGGAAGGACCTGAAGCGAGCAGTTCATGTGAGGAAACCCACCAACATCCCAGAGTTGAATGTTCTCTACGGAGGAATGGGCTAAAATTCCTCCAAGCCGGTGTGCAGGACTGATCAACAGTCACCGGAAACTCTGAGTTGCAGTTCTTGCTGCACAAGGGGGTCACACTAGATACTGAAAGCAAAGGTTCACATACTTTTTCCACTCACAGATATGTAATATTGGATCATTTTCTTCAATCAATAAATGATCAAGTATAATATTTTTGTCTCATTTGTTTAACTGGTTTCTCTTTACTTTTAGGACTTGTGTGAAAATCTGATGTTTTAGGTCATATTTATGCAGAAATATAGAAAATTCTAAAGGGTTCACAAACTTTCAAGCACCACTGTATGTGTAGCTTATGTGCCTTTTTTTGTGTGTGTTGCCATGTCAACCAATTTACAGTTAATCATAGAATAATACATGGTTGTAATAGTCCCAGAGTGTGGGTGGAACACTGAAGCGCAGGCAGGCAGGTAGTGGTTCTAACTTTTTTTTACGTTTATTTTGGAACAGCTTTTCATGCTGTCTCTCTCTCTCTCTCTCTCTCTCTCTCTCTCTCTCTCTCTCACACGCGCACACACACACACACTCTGGTTGGGAAAACCACTCACTTCCTCCTTATCAGCCTTCAGCCATCACTGCAAGACGCACATGCACACATCAGTTAAACACAGGTGTGATCACTTTGCCACTCATCTTCCCTGGCCTCACTCTCCATTCTCAAACCAGCACTTGACCATGCCACCGCTGCCACATGCCCCCACTGTCTGACTCAAGCTGGGGAGCCATCCAGTCTGCAGTTGACCCCCACCCCAATGGGAAAGATAGGCTGCCACCACCATCTGCGCCCCTAGTGGACCACCTCGAATATGAAAGGCTGCAGGGCTAGATACCAATGGGTGATCCACATGTTGGGCTCTTTCATGCAGTGGAGCCACTAGAGCAGGGCGTGATCTGAGCAGAGGGTGAAAAGGTGCCCCAGCAGGTAGTACCGGAGAATGAGGAACGCCCATTTGATGGCCAAACATTACTTTCTGATGGTGCTGTACTTCGTCTTTCACACAGAGAGCCTGTGGCTTATGTACAGCACCAGGCACTCCTCCCCATCCACAATCTGGGATAGAACAGCCCCCAGCCCTCTGTCTGATGTGTCTGTTCATAAAATAAAGAGGAGAGAGAAGTCAGGGGAGTGTAACAGTGCCCCCAAACAGTGCAGTCTTTACCTTGGTGAAAGCCTGTTGGCACTGCTCCGTCCACTAGACTGAATCTGGCACCTCCTTTTTAGTGAGATCAGTCAGTGGGTTGGTGATTTCCGAATAGTTAGGCACAAACCTATCATAGTAGCCAGGAAGTGTCTCACCCCCTTCTTGATCTTGGGCCTTGGGCAGGTTGTAATGGCTGCGGTCTTGTCGATTTGGGGGGTGCACCTGGCCATGACCCAAGTGGAAGCCTAGATTTTGTACTTCCACCTGTTCAATTGCACACTTATTTGATTTTGTCCATGAGCTGCTGGAACGTCACCGGGCCCCGAATAACTTGAACGGAAGGGTGATGGATTGGCAGAGCCCCGGTTAGATCCAGTGTTGAGTAAAAGTAAGTGGGACCTCTGGGTAAGTGTGTGTGCACTCATTGCTCAGTTGTGTGCGCACGTGTGTTCACTGCTTCAGATGGGTTAAATGCAGAGGTTAAATTTTACTGTGTGCTTAAGTCTGTGCTTGAGTGTATGTGTGACAAAGCCTTTTTGGCTTCTTACAGGGGATCAGGGTAGATCGAGCAGTTCCTTAAACTTTTACCTTTGGCCCCACCTCTGCCCTCTCTGTAACTACCAATGCCAACACCATGGAGACTCATGGGGTTCCATTGTTTAAGCAGATTGCAGCACCCCACCCCTATCCGTTTGCTGCACCTCATAATCAATGTCTCCAATTCTCTGTTTGACCTCAAAGGGTCCTTGCCATTTACCGAGTAATTTAGAGCTCAACGTAATAATACGAGCACTTTATCTCCCAGTGTGAATTCCCAAACGCACACATTCCCCCCCCCCCCCCCCCCCCCCCCCCCCATGTTGCTATGATGTGGGGCTGACGTGGACTGCTCTGAGACAGCTTCTCTAGACGATGCTACACTGGGATCCCCCCATGGTGCATTACTGCAGGACCCACCCACTATTACACACTGTTAGACACTTAAACCTCAGCCAGTCTGTTGCCAGAATTAGTGGGTGGGTGAGGTGCAGGCTAACCGCTGCCTCTACACTATGCTTTGTTCCCCAAAATTGGATGCGAACGGACACCAGTGGAGATTCGTGAACATCCCTATACGTACACAGTTCCTTCACCAATCGTGCTGCCCCCAACCCCTCACCTTGAATCAGGCTTTGGTGGATGGAGGTCTGATTACAGCCTGAATCCACCAACACGTGATGTGTATCCCCTTGAATACTCACCAGTATGCGATACATGCCAACTCAATGGAGGGCGGTCTCTGGCACATCAGGGATCCAGACCACAGCCCCCACCTCCATCGCATGGCACTGGTTTTGGAAATGCCCAAGCTCCCTGCAGCACCAGCATACTAGCCCAGGCTTCACCTCTGCCCTGGTGGTTCAGGGATCACTCACCTGAGGAGGAGAAGACACAAACATAAAGGGGTGGACACCACAGGCTGGGCGAGCAGGTTGGGGGGGGGTACGACTCCTGCTTCTGTGGTGCAGGGACAGGGAGTGGATGGGAAGGGGGGGGAGCAGAGGTGGTGTGTGTGGGTGAGAGAGGGGAGAGAGAGAAGAGGCAGGATGTCTGCCTGCCGCTGGAACTGCCACCAGGTGGTCCTCCGCCAGCGGAATTGCTCTATCTAGCAATGCTGGACCATGGTACTGGACTCACTCCACTGTCCCTCCTGGTAGCTGAGAGATGAACTGTTCCAGTGCCATTGCATTGATGATTACCTCAGCGTCGCGGTCTTCTGCCCTAGGCCACTGCTGGCAGTCATCCTGGAGCTGTTGGCCGAATGCACGCGGCCAGCCGACCTTCTCCAGAGTCAGTAAGCAGAAGTGCTGACAATGTTGCTCCGGGGTGCGGCCAACGCATTGCAGGGTGGCTTGCTTTAGGTCAGCATAGTCCAGCCTGTTGTTGGAGGGGAGTTGTTGGGCGGTGAGCTTGGCCTCTTCAGTCAGGAGCGGCAGTAGGTGAGCCGCTCGCTGCTCAACTGGCCACCCCCACGCCCCCATGGCTAGCTCAAAGACGGACAGGAAGGCCTCCGGGTTATTATGAGGCCACGTCTTTTTAAGGTGATCTGGAGGAAGCCCGTAGATGCAGCAGCTGGAGGCCCTGTCGGCGTGAGCAGATTCTGGAACCTCTGTTGATCCTCCTGCTGGGTCTGCAGCAAGGCTTTGAAGCACTGTTCCTGCTCCTCGTGCAGGGCGAGAGTGCTTGGTGGTGGTTCTGCTGGGCAGTGGTGAGGGCATGGATGGACTCTTTGAAAGGTAAGGACTCCACACATACGATTCCCTTCAGCGTCCTGGGTTTCGGCACCAGCATAATGGTCACTCAGTGTGGTTGGAACACTGAAGCACAGGCAGGTGGGTAGTGGTACAAACTTCCACGTTTTATTTTGCAACAGCTTTTCAATGTGTGTGACACCTATGCGCACACAACTCTCTCGCGTGCTCCTGAGCACGCACTCTGGTCGGGAGAACAGCCTTCTCTCAGCTCTCTTCCTCCTTATCCGCCCTTGGCCATCACTGCAAAGTGTGTGTGTGCGCGCGCACACACCAATGAACCAGAGGTGTGATCGTTTTGCCACTCACCTTACCTGATCTTGCTCTCCATTCACAAACCAGTGCTTAACCACGGCCCCGCTGCCACAATGGTCTTTTGGATTGAATTGAGTTTTAATGCTGCTTCCATATCTTTCCCTAAAGAATAATACTCAAGTGCAAGTTTCAAATAGTTAGTTTGTTAAGCAGTAATTTTGATCTGAATAATTCACACATTCTGTTCAGTAGTAGTAAAGGAGAATTTTCACTGTTAATTTGGATTCCAGGTAAAGTGCTCTGTTGAGATGGGTCTTGTACAGTACTGTATCTATAACAATTGATGTTCACTGATGAACAGCTGTACACAGGAGATATTGACCGGTTTTTTGACTAGGTGTCTATCAACAGATCTGTGATAACATATACTATGCTAATCATAGGTTGATAGAAACGCTGGATTGCAGATTGTGGAGATTCCCTGGGAACTTTGTGGTAAATATCAGCAACGTGTTACTTTATGGAAGATGTAGTTTATTTGCAATGCTGGTTTATAGTCAAATGCAGCATAAGACTAACACTAGTAACTTGTAATTTCTGGTCTCCTCAACTCTGAATTCAGCAAGTATGCATCAAGGCTACTTGGCTGGACACAGAATCAGCAGTAAACAAAGTAGCCACTTTTATCTTTAAATAAGTTATATTGTATGTACAAGTATTTGAGTTAGATCAATGTACAGAGATATTAGCTTGTTAAATGTATAACATTTGACTATACAGTTTGAGAAGGTACATAAACATCACTCGTCACAGCTAGCAAAAGACGAACATAGAGAGGTCCATGTTTTTTCACCACTTTGTAGCTCGAACACAGAGTTTGACTTAATGCTTCTGACGTAAGTCAAATGCAGCATTGCATCTGATCTGTTGGTCTGAAGGCAAGAGATTTATATTGGGTACAAAACAAAATATTTTTAGTATCTCTAATTTCACCTTGGGATTGATTTAAGTATTATTTGTTGGGAAGTAATTCCATGTTGTTGCGTCTCAGATAGTGGGGGAATGCTTCCTGTAAAAGGGAGATGTGTAGTAATAAACAGCTATGACAGGGGTGGCCAACCAGTTGGAGACCAAGAGCCACATTTTTTACTGTATTACCGCAAAGAGCCACATCATACACATGGGCACACGAACATCACCCATCCCTTCCTCTCTCTCACTCACACACACACACACACCTCTGCTCAGCCAGATTAATAGTAAATGTCACACACCAACATATTTACTCCTACAGTACTAAGACCACAGGCTGAGGCCAGTCATTTTTAACAATGAACATTGTGTGCACTTACTATGCGTGCTGCTTAGTGGGACTCATGGCATTACCAAAAAAAAGCCACACCATACACATGACCACACATGTGTACCATACATGTGACCCCCCTCGCTCTCTCTCTCCCTCACAGACACACACGCTCACGCACGCACCTCTGCTCAGCCAGATTAATAGTAAATGTAAACGCCAACATGAGAGAAATTTACTCCTTCAGTCAGTACTAATACCACAGGCCAGTCATTTACAGCAATCAATATTGTGTGCACTTACTATGCATGTTGCTTAGTGGGACTTCTGACATTCCTTGCCTTGAACAATCCTCTTCAAATCTGCCTTGTATTCCGTCGTTGCCACTCGAAGCAGTTCTTTCACATGGGTTTCAGTCAGAACAGAACGATGCTTTGACTTCACATGTTTCATGGTAGAGAACACAGACTCGCAGACGTATGTTGACCCAAACATTGACAGTATCTTAAGCGCAGACTGTCACATTCGGGTATTTTTCCAATGGCACACTTTTTTCCAAAACTCAATGGTGCCTTCCCTTAAAACAGGTTTCAGTTGGTCTTCCTCACGAAGATCGATCATCTCCAACTCAGCCGCAGCCTCATCTGTGACAAGCGGGGCTTTCAAACAGTCCATCTCCGCATTGAATGGGTCGACGAGGAATGTAACCTGTGGCCTTTTCAGTTGTATATCACGGAACCGGGTTACAAAGCTTTCGTGCAGGTTTTCAATTAGTGTTGCATATCTGGCTCCTTGCTTATTCAGGGAGGCGGGAAGCTTTGAAATGAGCTAATGACGACTGACATATAAGGCAGAATGGCTTGCCATTACGTTCAACAAAAAAGTATAAACTCTCCCACTCTGTTAAAAATGTCCTATGTTCGTCTTCATATTTTCGTTTTGCTGTGCATTTTTTCATTGCCATTTTGAGAGGCTACTTGACACAAGATACACCTTGCCCAAAAACTTAGCGATTATCTCACGCACATGCGCATTTGACATGACCTGAAAATACCGTAATATACCCAAGCAAAGCGAAGATGTATTTGACGAAAATACCATACTGAACTCAAGCAAAGCGCACACGCACATAAAAAAAAAAAAACACAAACACCGATATGAACGTAAGAGCCGCGCGGGTTGGCCACCCAAGAGCTATGAGATTACACTACTTGAATAACATCCTGGCTATTAAACATCCTGCTTCAAAACAACACTAAGGTAAAATCACTACCTAACAGAAAACAAAGCTGATAGTGTTGAGGATTCCCAACAGTATAAACTATAAGATATGATGCCTATTAGGACTTTTAAAATTCAGCTCATACTACTACATGCATTCAATTTAGTTTTATTTGTGTAGCACTTCAAACGATATGCATTTTTCACAAAGCAGTTTTACAGAAGCCTGAATGTAGCTTTAGATCCCTAATGAGCAAGCCAGAGGTGACAGTGGCATGAGGAAGAAACCTTGAAGGGAAGTAGATGCATCCTCTTCTGAGTGAGTTGTGATCATAAACAGTTTTTGGCAAGTCCAAAAATTGAGGGTATCTATGTGGGACTGTCCATATCAAAGATGAATTATTGTTGTCTACACAGCTAGCGATCAGATTGTCTGTCTGATGTTTTCTGTTTAATATTTTTAATTATGCCATAGAAAAATTTCTATTACATACTGCTGGTATTCATCCATCTTATTACTAGTTAACTTTGCTACTGTAATAAATACAGATCTAAGATAATTTTTGTTTTCTTCTAACATGGAGCATAGATATACTGGCAATAAGAGGCTTTCTAGTTAAGAAGCCATTTCTTCTGTGCACTTTGGAATTTGACACCATTTACGCTCTAACTTTAGAAGGCTGGTCTGTTTTTAAAGTGTATGGATGATCATTGTACCACAGTGCTGGCTTATTATTTTAAGTTATTATTTATAACAGATTGTAGGTGGTCCTCACCAGGAACACAGCAGACTCAGAGTAGAGCGCATATGAAATTTCTTTATTTAAGCTTGTGTACTACATGCAAAATGCCATATTCTGAGATTGTGTGTACTACTGTGCAAAAGTCTTAGGCACCTTAATATATTTTTTTAGTACAAACTTTGTTAGACTTATTTTATGACTTCGGCATTCTGGAACCAGTACAAAACACTCTAGATTTCCAAACATTAGTTTTCGAGTACAAAATTAAATGTTACAGAAAAACATATGTCAGTAAAGAAAGCCACATGTTGCATAACAGACCACTTTTTAGACGAAAACATAACGAAGGCTGCTGGGTTTAGCTGCAAAAATAAGATGGACGTGTGAGAAAGTCTCTAGAAGAACTGTGGCTGATTTCTGTAAGATTCTCAGTAAAATGTATAGCTCATTTCTTTATAAAACTGCACTAACTGTACCTGAGACTGCTATTTTTTAATTTTTTAAAAAGATAAATTCAGTGTTGTCTTTGTTGCATCTCTGATTAATGCCCTCCTTGCCCAGTATGTGAGTTTTGGTGAGTGGTCTTTTCTTGTCAGGTTTGTAGTGGTGCCATATTCTTTCCAATTTGCTCTAATGAATTTAACGGTGCTCTGTAGGATATTCAAAGTTTGGGATATTTTTTATAACCCAACCCTGATCTTTACTTCTCCACAACTTTGTCTCTGACTTGTTGGAGTTCTCCTTGGTTTTCATGTTGCTTGCTTAGTAGTGTTGCAGAGTCAGGATTCTTCCAGAATAGGTTGATTTATGCAGACATCATGTGACTGATCATGTGACACTTTGATTGCACACAGGTGGATCTTAACTTCATAAGTCACATAATTAGTTAACTTGGTGGACCAGCTCTTATTTAGTGGTTTCATACAAAAGGGGGTGAATACCTACGCACACTCCAGATTTCTGTTTTTTCATCTTACTGTTTGTATCACAATAATAAAAACAATTTGCACATTTACAGTGGTAGGCATGCTGTGTAAATCAAATGGTGCTAACTGTCCAAAAAGCCATTTTAATTCCAGCTTGAAATGTGACAAAACAGGACGAACACAAAGGGGGATGAATACTTTTGCAAGACACTGTGTAGATTAATGTCTTTAAAAGAGGGTGAGGTGGGGGACTATTTGAGGTGCCTCCACTTTGTGGTGTTTTTTTTTTTTTTTTTTAAATAACAGATTCAGAATATATGGCAGTAGATGCTTCACACACATGTTCAAATGCTTTCTTAATTTGATACTAGGTCTCCTCCTGTCTTCTTGTTGGACAGCCATGGAAATATCCTCTTATGAAAGGGAATTCATAATCCTCGTCCTCTCCTCTTAACCCCATGCTGAGGCAAATTTACCACCCACAATGGACTTAGTTCAACTCTGCCATGTCATTATTTCTCCTCGCCCAAGTATTAGCCTCTACTGAGTCTTTAATTACCGTAGACCCAGGCAAAGGCTTGGGAAAAGCCTGCTGATTTGAAAGCCTCCTTTGGCCTGGTAAGGAACCAAAAGGATCTGGGCAATTGTACTCCGATTCCTGCTGTCTCCTTCTCCAAGTTATCCACCACCCTGGGGTTTTGGCTTTTGTTAGACTTTTGCTGGTCTGTGCTGTTTTGTGCTTGAGCACTCCCAACCCTAAAGGTGCTTTTCATGAAAAAAGTACACCATTAATTAGTTGCATCTGTGATGATTAGCATCATCCAATGATGCTAATGGTGGAGCTCTGGAGGCAATCTTATATGTTACAGACCTGTAGCAAGAAGTTTAGATATTTGGAGATGTAAACTGAGAAATTTTGATTTTAACAGTTGGGCTTCATGGCACTGTGGGGGTCAGACACAACAAAAGAGTATGTGTGGTGGTAGCTCTCTCCAACACAATTGCATCACCAGTGTGAGAGGGTAAAGGTCAATAGATGTATCAGATGACACTTGACATCACATCATTAAGCAGCTGTGCAGTATTTATAAGCAGTTCAGTGTTTTTGCCCAAGAAACACCAAGAATGCAGTCATGCCAGGAAACTATACACTAGAGTGTACACTATGGTCAGAAGTTTGTGGACACCTGACCATCACACCCACATGTCCTTTTTAGAATGTCCTGTTCCACATTCATTCCTGATTTGTTATTATAACCTCCACACTGTTCAGTGAAATGGGTTCAGTGGGGTTGAGGACACAGCTCTGTATAGGCCACTTGAGTTTTCAATTCCAAATTCTTCCACTCCAACCTAGACAAACCATGGGTCTCACATTGTGCAGTAGGACATTGTTATAGAGGAACATGTTTGGGCCTAATGGTTCATAGTTGTAATGTTACAACATATAAATAGGATGCTATTGTGTGCGCTTGAAACTTTGTAGCAACTGTTTGAGGAAGGCCTACATATGGCTGATGGTCAGGTGTCCACAAAAGTTTGGCCAGATGCCAGGAAGTGAGTAACCTTTCCTTCCTTTTCAAATCATAAAGAACCATGGACATCTGTGTCATGACTAATCTAATTTTTTTTTTTTAAGCTTTGATGGCATGGTACATCATTGGAAACAGTAGAAACCCGCATTGGCATGCCAATCAATAAAATGCTTGACTACAGCTTAAATGTTTCTTTTCAGAAGTTATCATCTCTGATGTAACGTAACCTGATAAAATTTTGAAAATCTGTTATTTAAAGGATTCCATGTATTGTCTTCTGTCAAACTGAACCTGGTTTGTGAAAAAATTCTCAGCTGATGTACCTTAGTTTTATTTTGATCTTTGCTGAGGACTACTAATAGTTCAATCTGGAGACACGTGCACACACATGTATCTGTGCATGCTAGTGGTTGTCAAGAAGTGCTTGTTTGTCTTTATTATATATCAGAATGAATTTGTTACAAACTAGACTGTTCATACCAAAGGTCTCCTTGAACAAGCCTGAACCTTGGAAATGGAAGGTTTATGCAAATTCTCTGGTGATGGAAATGAATGTGTTTGAGATAAACCAGAAGTTTGGAAAGATGCTTTGTTTATTTCAACATTACCCTGGGTATTATAACAGTCTCTGGTATGTAATGGTTTATTTAAAGACTCACTCATGACCCAGACTCTCTTCAGAGGTTGATTATTCCATAAGATGAATTAAGACTTGGCTATGCAGACAGATCTCCATATTCCATTTGGTAAGAACATTGAGACTGAATCAGTCACATTATTCCATGTATTTAGACAAAGAGTAATTAGTTTGTAGAGACACCTGCAAGAGACACCTCCACAGAGCCAGAGCACCAAATTAATCTTTCTCCTCTTGTAAATGTATCAAGATTAATTCTGCTGAGTAAAGCGAGTTGTGTTGCATAGCTTAATTTAGAAAGCAGTAAGCTTTTATATATGAAAAGAAAATACTGACCAAAACCTCAAAATGAGCCTGGTCATCATTTTTTATTCAGACATTTTCTGGTTGTGTGAATAAATGTTTTTACTGGTGTCTCGGACAAAATTGATATTTCTGCTAAATGTGGCCTACTTTGTTGCTCCTGTACTCAAGTGTTGATAGATGATTCACATTAAATGATGTAATGATTTTTGTAGACCTCATTTACGTGCGTTTTCATGTGTCTTGGTCTTGGGGAGATGGCTGTGTTTACATTTGCATAAAGTCACGAAACTGCATCTCAAACCACCATCTGAAGTGGTTTGTGAGCAATTGATTTTAAATATATTTTTCACTTTCCTTTTTATGTGGTTAATCCCTATCCACATATAAACCTGATACTCAGACCTTTTAGTGCATTATGAAAAATGTATTTTCATTTTTGTAACACTAACTTTGTCTTTTGATTCTGTGAAGTAGGAAACCTGTCAATGTATTCCTTAAATGCAGTGGTAGTTTTAATCAAATTACTGATTTATTGATTTGAATAAAGAGGAAGTAGTGTGGGGTTTGTTTGTTTTATTAAATAAGCAGCATCTTTAGCTTTAACCACTATTAAAAACCAGTGTTAGACTATTTGGACTATTTTTATGTATTCTTGTCACAACGTGTTTCAATACTCTAAATTACCACCCATCATCTCACAAGTCAATATGAAATTTGTTCAGTTGAAACCTTTTTATTAGGGATGCAGTTGACCAGATCAGCCTTGATTACTCATGGTTGATTTACCTCAATAAAACATACTATATTGACTACATTTTTACTTTATTTTAAATATATTTTGTAGCTTTATTTGAAGAATGGCAGAAAAGTGCTGCTAAATCAGATGATGCTCTGTAAACATTAATGTTATTTACAATAATGCAGCTTGCTCTGTCTAGGAGAATCTAAGGGAGAAAATTAATAAGGAGGTTCTTTGGTGGGTCTCATAGGTACTATACACAGCACTGCCTCTCTTGGTATGGGTATCTTGGCATGTAGTAATTTGACTAATGCGAAATTATTTGGAGGTGTGTGGACTTTGCTGTTGTCTCTTAGCATTTGTCTCTGTCTACAATGTCAAGACAATGAATTTGCTGTCTCTTCTGTTCTGAATTATGTCTTCATTCCACTGGCAGTGCCTTGACAACTCCAATCATTTCTTTATTTCCAGTTGAAATCCAAGTACCAATTAGGCAGTCCATATGGAATATACTTATATACATGTTTGTTTTTCAAGTGTCATAATGAATCAAGGCTTCCATTAACATTTGAAATGACATATTTCAGCTCACTTCTGCCCGTATTAACACGTTTTTCCACTGTTCTCAAGAAATGTGCTCCCTGCTAATGCCTAGTGTCCCCTTTCTTTGATTGTTCCAGTCAAAATGAGCTGCGGTTTATAAACAGCACTAATGCAGTTGGTGGAATAAAATATGCTACTGTTAATCACCATTATTCTCTGTTCCAACACGTTTTGTTGGACTTGTCACTGTACACCAGCTACCACACAACCTTAGACTTGTAGATAAAAATATATTTCCAAAGAAATTCTTTTACAGTCTCCTAAAAAGTATTGGAAGAGCAAATCCAATTGTTTTGTTTTGCTATATACTGAAGACATTTGTGTGTGAGATCAAAAGATGAAAATTTGAGACAATAGATCAGAATTTCAGCTTTCATTTCTTGGTATTTACATTTAGATGTGTTAAAGTGTACCAGGACTGGTCATGCATACAACATTAATCGTGCTTTATGCATTACGTATAGACAAAAGATACGCACAGCCAGTCAAAAAAAACACTGTAAAAACACTTTTGTGGACAGTTTTATTCTGTGAATTACCTGCGGCGGCAGAACCATGGGGAGCAGCCATCGCTGGCCGGAAGTGGTGTACAGTCGTTGATTCCGGGTTATCGGGTGCGAGTAAATAAGCAGTGTTCTGTGGGTCGAGATTTCCAGTTCTCAGTCAAGTAACTTCAGAACACATTGAATAAATATAAATCTAATACTTGTAATAGATCTTTATTTTATGGTACATATCTATTATTTCATGGCATTATGTACAAGTAGATTTGGTTGTACTTTGGGGTCGAGAGCTTCACCGGCAAAGTTTGACAGGTTTAGAATGAGTAGGTCATGTATTGAGATATATATTTGAGTTTATCATGCAAGCATGATAAACTTTTATACTTTACACTTTCCTATGTGCCCACTGCCAAATAATATTATAGTTTTTAAATTAGATGAAACATAAAACTTGTCACCTTACTCAGTCACACTGGAGTCGGAGGGCTAAGCGCCCACTTCTGCTTTCATAAAAGACTATTCACATGCCCTGTGTCCGAAATCGCTCCCTACTCACTATATAGGGCACTATATAGTGAACATGCCATTTTGTAGTGCTGTCTGAAGTGATAGTGAGGATTATTACACCCTGTATAGTGCACTCAAAGTATCCCATAATGCATCACAAAAAGCACCGGTGAGCCCTTGGCGCATCCATGCTTCTGTCTGTAGAAACTTTCATTAAACTGGAAATAGGTGGTAGTCAGGCAGAGGTCAAGCCATGGGCTCACCGGTGTCCCCTATTGTGGCCAATCTTTACATGGAGGAAGTGGAACATAAAGCTTTGACCACTTTTTCAGGAGTTGCTCCCAGCCACTGGTTCAGATATGTGGATGACACCTGGGTTAAAATCAAAACCCATGAGGTGGAAGCCTTCTCTAAGCACATCAATGCAGTAGATATCAACATCAGTTTCACTCGGGAGGACGTCAGTGGGAATAATCTAGCCTTCTTGGATTGTGATGTACAATCCTTAGCATCGAGGTCTACCGGAAACCCACACACACAGACCAGTACCTACTCTTCGACTCTCACCACCCACTGGAACACAAATTGGGGGTCATTAGGACCTTGCAACACAGGGCTCAGAACATTTCTACAACGGTAGAGGGAAAAGAGAAGGAGCAGAATCACATCAAGAAAGCACTTTAGAACTGTGGGTATCCCAACTGGGCCTTCTTCAAGAGCAGAAAAAGGAACATAATGGACAAGGAGGATAACAGGAACAAACGCAAGAACATTGTCATTCCCTACATTTCTGATCTATCTGAGAAACTCAGGAGGATCTTCTACAAACACAACATTCCGGTACATTTCAGACCCAGTAACGCCCTGAAGCAGAAACTGGTCCACCCTAAGGACAGAATAGCCAGACACAAACAGGACAAAGTAGTGTATGCAATGCAGTGCAGTGAGGAATGCACGGAGTTGTATATTGGGGAAACAAAACAACTGCTTCACAGGTGCGTGGCTCAACACAGGAGAGCCAGTTCCTCAGGCCAGGACTCTGCTGTCTATCTTCATCTTAACAACAAAGGACACTCATTTCAGGATTGCAACGTACGCATTTTAGCCAGAGAGGATCGTTGGTATGAGCGAGGAGTTAAAGAAGCCATTTTTGTCAACCTGGAATGGCCATCACTGAACAGACATAAGACATAATTTATTAGCCACCTACAATGCAGTCCTTGGCACACTTCCCAAACAACTGAATGCACACCAAAACCCAGCTGTTTTCAGTGACTCACAGGAGGACAGAGAGAACCAGCAATCCATTGATCACCCCAATGACTCTTGAGGCTGTTCACACCCAGCCCCCAGTGACCCACACCAACAGGATGACTCAACGACACCTTAGGATTGCTTTTCATCCATGAGAGGATAAATACCTAATACTTCCTATTAGTCAGGCAGAACTGAAGAAGCCTTTTGGATGAGAGGTGAAACGTCTTCAAGAATCTTCAAGCAAGTCCAGTTGCTCTCTTTTACCACCCACTGTGTCTGTGTAGGTTTCCTCTGCGTGCTCCGGTTTCCCCCACAGTCCAAATACATGCAGGTTAAGGTAACTGGTGGCTCTAAATTGACCATAGGTGTTGCTCTCCAGTTGCTCTCTTTTACCACCCACAAAGGACCCCAGGGTAACTTCTAAGCAACTGAAGGCCTGTCTCACATTGGCTAATGTTCATGAGTCCACCATCAGGAGAACACTGAACAACAATGGTGTGCATGGCAGGGTTGCGAGGAGAAAGCCACTGCTCTCCAAAAAGAACATTGCTGCTTATCTGCAGTTTGCTAAAGATCATGTGGACAAGCCAGAAGGCTATTGGAAAAATGCTTTGTGGATGGATGAGACCAAAATAGAACTTTTTTTAGTGAATCCTGGTGGTGGTAGTATCATGGTTTGGGCCTGTTTTGCTGCATCTGGGCCAGGACAGCTTGCCGTCATTGATGGAACAATTAATTCTGAATTATACCAGCAAATTCTAAAGGAAAATGTCAGGACATCTGTCCATGAACTGAATCTCAAGAGAAGGTGAGTCATGCAGCAAGACAACGACCCTAAGCACACAAGTCGTTCTACCAAAGAATGGTTAAAGAAGAATAAAGTTAATGTTTTGAAATGGCCAAGTCAAAACCCTGACCTTAATCCAATCAAAATGTTGTGGAAGGACCTGAAGTTCATGTGAGGCAACCCACCAACATCTCAGAGTTGAAGCTGTTTTGTATGGAGGAATGGGCTAAAATTCCTTCAAGCCGGTGTGCAGGACTGATCAAGAGTTACCGGAAATGTTTAGTTGCAGTTATTGCTGCACAAGGGGGTCATACCAGATACTGAAAGCAAAGGTTCACATACTTGTGCCACTCACAGATATGTAATATTGGATCATTTTCCTCAATAAATAAATGACCAAGTATAATAATTTTGTCTTCTTTGTTTAACTGGGTTCTCTTTATCTACTTTTAGGACTTGTGTGAAAATCTGATGATGTTTTAGGTCATATTTATGCAGAAATATAGAAAATTCTAAAGGGTTCACAAACTTTCAAGCACCACTGTACATGATCTTTTGAAATAGCTAGTAATTAAAATTCACTACAGATACACTTTAAACAAGAACCTAGGACCTTTTGTTTGTACCAATCATTTTCCAAGTGATGGAAAAATATTTGAACATGTATTTCTTATTTCCAAAGTAAGATTGAACAATTATTAAGCGATTTGTAACTGAATGTCTCCTAATGGTCTGAGCACTGGTCTTCACCTGTGAAGATTGCATTTATTCTTAAAAAGGATAAACCAACATGAACAGAAACTATGGGAGGAAAGCAAGCCATTTTCAACCTGAGAAAAGAGGAAAAAATTATCAGAGCCATTGCACAGTTTGTGCCACAGTAGCTTTTCGGTGGGATTGGACCACATGGGCTAACCTTTGTGTCTTATGCGACTCAGGCCCTGTCCACATGGCAACGGATTCAGGTGACTCCGATACAATTGCTTATCGTTTAGGCCTGGCGTCCACACGGCACCGGCGTTTTGGGTGCCCAAAATGCAATCTTTTTGAGAACAGGTTCCAGAGTGGAAAGATCTGGCAACGTTGCCGTTGTGAAGTCGTCTGGATGAGTAGAACGGATTTGTTTACGATGACGTCACAACCACATGACTGTGAGTGCTTCACGCCGGGTAGAAGTGTAACGAATATCACCAGGAAAAAGCCTTACAGAGCACTAGTGAGAGTGAAACACGAGCTTGGATATTATTATTATTATGTTCAGTGTTAGTTCACAGTAGTAATGCAAGAAGCAGAATAGTGACAGTAATAGTGAAGCAAAAACATGCAATTGTACAAACACTGCAGCTCTACAGCAAAATATTCATTTATGAAATGGTCTGATTCTTAACACCAGTAGTGCCAATGATCTTCTCATTGCGATGCGATGCGAGTTGTCAACAAATCCTATAACTTGGTTCATGAAACGTGCTTACAAAATATTTTCACTGTGAATATTTATTGTGTAATGGTGCAATCCTGCCAGCAAAAATAGGGAAAAAAAGGAGCGATCTCACCTCTTCAGATGTTGATTTAAGTCCGACAATACATTCCTCAAAAAGGGCGTAGAGGAGCAAGTTAATCCAATTTATTCCAGACCATTAAAGACGCCGCCTTCCGCGTAGAATCATACGTCATCCTCGCCGCCATATTGGATAGGTCAAAGCAGAGAATAAAGATTCATGTGCTGCCTTTAACTGTACCAACAGGTTTACCGTCCAAACGAGATCACATGGGATTACCTTTCACAGGTGAGAAACAAATTAATCCATCAACCTGTAGTATTCAATTTATTCCGGACCATTAAAGACGCCGCCTTCCGCGTAGAATCATACGTCATCCTCGCCGCCATATTGGAGAGGTCAAAGCGGAGAATAAAGATTAGCTGCGTTTAACTGTACCAACAGGTTTGCCGTCCAAACGAGATCACGTGGGATTACCTTTCACAGGTGAGACTGGAAAAATACTTTTCATTGTATTTGGTCATTATAATGTAATTTTACAAACAGATTTTCCTGACTTTGTGGCTAATATGAAGTCTCGCGCATTATGCGCATGCGTCCTTACTTCTTCTATTGTTCTGGTGTCTCCGAAGGGACCGTCTTACAGCGCCCCTAGAGGTGTGGCATGTGTATTGCATCGTTTTCAGCAAGCGTTGCGTTGCCATATGGACCTGATATTTTACTGATTGTTGCCCATTTGGACGCGATATATTTTTAAATAACATCTCGTTGCCGTTGTCGTGTGGATGTAGCCTCAGTGAGCCTTGGCCACCCATTACCCTGTCACCATTTCACCAGTTGTCCTTCCTTGGACTAATTTTGGTAGGTACTTCACTTCATACCAGGAACACCCCCACAAGATGTGTCATTTTGTAGACCCAGTCCTAGTCACAATTTGGCCCTTGTCAAAGTTGCTCAGATCCTTACGCTTACCTGTTTTTTCTGCTTCCAATGCTTTGACTTCAAGAATTGACTGGTCTCTTGCTGCCCAATATATCCCACCCCTAGACAGGTGTCACTGTAACAACATAATCAATGTAATTTACTTTACTTGTCAGTGTTTATGGCTGATTGGTGTGTGTGGTCCTAGATTGGATACATATCAGATTTGTGGCCATGTGATATGAGAATGGTCAGATTGAAATTCATTTGGCTTTTTTTTTTTGCCTATATGCATATGCTGAGCACAGCAAACAAAAATGGAGAGCTACAATAGCTGCAAAAACAGCAAAAAAAAACCCAGCTGTGTGGCTTTTTTGCCTCATCAATGTGTGCATACGTACCGTTTCAGAGGACAGATGCATTCACATTACAGTTAGATTTTGGTCACTTGTAATTATGAATGTTAGCCAGTCAAGATAGGCAAATCCATTCTGAGGAAAAAAAAAATCAGAATTGAATAGTGAGGCAAGATTCAAGAGATGCTCGTTGTTAGCCTGTCCATATACAGTAAGGTTGAAATGATGTTTCTCTAAGACCTGTGGTGCAATATAAATGAAAATACAAGACAAAGGACAAACATAACCTAGTGCAAGTCAAAAAATGGACAAACAGGTATTGCAGGATGAGTAATGCATTAGTAATTGGTAATAGTGGTATGCAGTGGAGAGTGTAAAGTAACTTTGTGCCAGTTTAACATGTCTGTGCAATGTAAACTGAGCACTGAGAAACAAAGAGCAATGTATAATAAATTATGCCAAGTTAAGTGACTTTATACCAATTGTCAGTGCAGTGTAAAAAGTCCAGAAGTGAGTCTGTTAGGAAGGCACTTATGAGTTCTTCTCTGACTCTAACTTGGGTAGACCCATAATGGGGGGGTGGATGGCTCTGCCACAAAAGCACATAAGTGCAAGTGATCTATTTGCCACAATCTATCTGCCGTGCGGCCAGTAGAGTTTTTATTATACAGTTCTGTAAGTGATGTGGGGGGACCCTGATGATCCTCTCAGCAGTCCTCACAAACTGCTGCAGGGACTTGCGATTGGTGACATTGCTGTCCCTTTACCAGACAGTGATGCATGTGCAGAGGATGCTCTCAACATTCCCCTGGTAGAAGGTGATAAGAATGGGAAGGAGGAGGCTGGCCTTTTTCAGCCTCTGCAGGAAGTGGAGATGCTGCTGGGCTTTTTTTAATTTATTTAAATTTTTTAATTTAATTTATTTTTAAATGGTGATGGTGTTGAGTGTCCAGGTGAGGTTGTACACCCTCAGGAACTTCACATTGGTGATTGTCTCAATGGAGCACTTACATGTGACGTTACAGCCGATCCAGATTGTGACAGACGCCATCTTGTTGGTCAAACGCCATATTTCCGCCTTCTACTACTACTTCTGCTTCTACTTCTACCTTTTCTTCTAGAAAACCCTACTATATACAATTCTACTACAACGGCTGCGGCTACAAGCTCTCCCTACCTGTGCACGTTTTTTATGTTTTGCGTGTGTATTTTTGCGTGTTGTTCGTCTGTACCGGACTTCAATATCCACTACAACCGTATGGACTTGCTGGACATTGGTTTCCAGCAGAAAATGACGGTTTGTAGCGATTTCCATCGCATGCACAACATTCCGGACGAGATGGCAAGACCAGCGGGGTCTCCGTGGGTTGTTATCGGAAGCAAAGCGAAGGAGGCGGCGCCGGGAGTGGAAGCAAAAGCGAGGCTGCAGAGCCGGCCTGTTGACTAAGCTCAGAAAACAGCCACTCAAATCTCCACTGCTAAGCCTCTACCTCCAACGCCAGATCCATGGTAAACAAGACGGATGATTTGGAATTACAGCTGGAATTACCTTATTCTATTCTATAATCGGCTGGTCAGTGCTATACTCAATACTTAAGTGACTTACCCGTCCAATGAGGATTATTTTCTTGTTTACAAGATGCCACATCTGTCGCTGACAAATCCTGAATTTCTGTAAAGATAACTGTCCAGAGATTTATAAGCACGCAGTGCTTCACCACTGAACAGCGAGGGAAAGTTAATAAGGTAATTATACACGTCTGGGTATTCCGCTGGCAGTTCAACATCCACTGACACGGTCGTGAAAACTACGTCCGGTAAGCCATAAGGGTCACTAATCTGTAGATCGTTTATTTTAGACATATATCTAGTTATCTGTTCATTAGAAAAATGAGCCATGTAGTCCATCGGTTGAAATTGATCCATTCTGTACACGAGTGCAGCAGTATTCAGCTGTGTTTTTTACTGACAAGATGGTGGCTGTGTACTTTCTGGTCACGCGACTGCAAGATCTCTATAGCAGAGCCATTGATGTGGAGTTGAGTGCAGGTGGCAAGGCTCCTCCTGAAGTCAACAGTCTCTTTTGTCTTTTCGACATTCAGAGACTGATTGTTGTCTCAACACCCATCCATCAGCTGTCTGACCTCTTACTGAGCCCTACCACTGTTGTCTAGTCTGCAGACTTGATATGGTTTGAACTTGATATGGTTTGAAAGTGGCGAGGACTCCATGATGGTGCATTTTCCCAGGTTTTGGCTCCAGCTTTACATTCCCTCGTGTTCTGTGGGAAAGGAGGAAATGGGCAGGCTTGGGACAACTCAAAAATGCTCTTTGTTTTATTCTTTTTATTCCTCTCACTTTTTAGGGCTTGTAAACACACATAAACAGCATGGCTTTGTACAGCTGAGCTCTCTGTTGCCTGGCTCTTATTTCTCCCCCTTTTATCCTCCTTGCCACTAATTGAAACATGGAACATTTGGTAGGAAAATCACCTACAGGTGCAGCCTCATCCTGATCACTCACGCTCATGGCTCCACCCTCCGTTCATAAACTGACACTTGATCACACCCCCACCTCACAATTAACCATCTAGGAATAAACATTAAGAAACTCAATCCTCAACTCGCTACACCCTGCTGCACATGTCTTTCTTTAAGGTTTTACCTCTATTTAGGAACAAAGAATTCTATGGTAATTAATTATACCACAGGTATGTGCATGCACTTTGCCTGGCTTTCTGTGCTGTCTTCCCAATCAAATGTGTGATTTTGTAGTTTTGCATTCCTATAACTGTGATGGAAAAGCTACACCAAGCTCAAACCATGATACTGAATTTCAGGTATTCAGGAACAAAGAATGTGTTTTCTTTCTCTCTCTCTCTCCCCCCCCCCCATCTGTCCCTCTGAGTTACATGTTGATCCTGGGATTGAGATGCTGGCCTCTTCTGCCCCTCGGACCTGCTTGATCCATCCTGGTGCCCTGTGTCTGGTCGGAGTTTTATCGCCCCACTCCTGTGAAGGACGGCCCCATGAGGACAGTTGAGGGTTATACCTGTTAAAACTGTTAATATTATAGTCAGGCTGTCTGTTGTTGCCCAAATGAGGATGGGTTCCCTTTTGAGTCTGGTTCCTCTCGAGGTTTCTTCCTCATGTCGTCTGAGGGAGTTTTTCCTTGCCACCGTCGCCACAGGCTTGCTCATTGGGGATAGATTAGGGATAAAATTAGCTCATGTTTTAAGTCGTTCAAATTCTGTAAAGCTGCTTTGCGACAATGTTTATTGTTAAAAGCGCTGTACAAATAAACTTGATATTCAGTATTCAATATTCCAGGTGTTTGTAAGAATTTGTTTTGTTTAATATAAAGTTTTGACTTTGCCATGTTTGCATGTCTTGTGTAGGTGGCTGGAGGTTGGAGTGGCTAATTTGACATGTCTGCAGTACTGGGTGACTTATTTGCGGGTGCTGCAGCAGGCTGTGTGGCCTGGGGGAAATCTGCCTGCCCATCCCCGGCCTCAGCGTTCCCAGCAGCAAAGAGATGATACCAAACAGCAGTCACTGCAGTGTTTGATGAATTTGCTTCCTGGTAGTGCCCCTTTCCTGTCTCCACTTAATCACAAAGTCACAGTAAAAATAAAATGGATTTGTTTATATGCACTAACGTTGTCAATAAAACTGTACTTTCCTTAGTGGTGTTCTTGTATGCTTTCTTATTCTTGTTTCCATCACTGTGGTGGGTCTGTGGGTGACTATGCTATCCTCTATGTTTACAGATCTTGTTTCAGATATGCTGGGCTCAGAGAAGTACAAGCATTCCTGGCAGGTCGTTCTTGACTCTCTCCAAGATTCTACTATAAACAGGTCAGTCTAAGGACACGCACACGTGTGCGCATACACAACGTAACACATGAGAATTCATAGCACATGATGCATTGTGTTACAATGTGTTACAATGCATCATGCACAATGAGTTGAATGCACACAAGCATTATTATGCAACAAGCACAAAATCACAGCTCTTACAAAAGCCAAGGGAAATTTACCCTGATACTTTTCATTTAAACCCATTAACAACAACTTGTGTAGAATAAGAAATTGAGTGTTTTCCAAGGAACTAGGGCTACACACTATAAGACAGAAATAGCATGCTGTAAATATGTTGCAACCTATTGCAATTCTGATGCTTCTGAAAAATAGCATACTAAACTGTACCTTCCCTTGCTGTTGCCTGAAGGTTATGTCTTCTGTACCTTTTAGTATTCTCTTACTAGGAATGAGCATGTAGTGTTAACTGTTTAACACTGGTGTCGTTATGTACCTTAAATATCTTTTGATTTATATTTTTAGATGAAAACAAAACTGTAGATTTTTGAGGGGATCACTCCAATGACAAGGAAATACACAGTTTAGAAATGTATTAAAGGCAACTGGTGAAGCCATGCTTTTATTTGACCTGTGCAGCCATGCATTTTTTTTGACCTATGACTTTTGGGTTGGTCAAAGAGTTGGCCTAGTGGTTAGCCTGTCTACCTCTAGACTGGGAGATTGAGTTCTACTCGTGGTTGGGTCATACCAAAGACCATCATAAAAATGGTACCTTCTGGCGAGGTATGTTGCAATACAGATACGAGTAGGGAATCAAACTCTTGTGATTACCAGAGGACTAGCCCCCCACTGTAACCCTAGCTACGTAATATGCCAGAGGCTGAGGGCTACTGAAACGGAGATCGGCACTGCCCAATGTGCCTTGATGGCATGGGAAGGACGTTGACTTTTGGGTCATTATAGATAGATAGTTTATTATCTCATCTCATTATCTCTAGCTGCTTTATCCTGTTCTACAGGGTTGCAGGCAAGCTGGAGCCTATCCCAGTTGACTACGGGCGAAAGGCGGGGTACACCCTGGACAAGTCGCCAGGTCATCACAGGGCTGACACATGGTCACAGACAACCATTCACACCTACGGTCAATTTAGAGTCACCAGTTAACCTAACCTCATGTCTTTCAACACACCCACAGGTTTATTGGCTAGTGTAAAGGTATGATATGCTCCCCTAATTTCAGATATCAGTCTCACACTATAAGGACAATAATATGTGGACACATGGCCATCATGTGTACTGTATCAGTTTGTTGGACATCCCATTCCTAAGCCTTTGGTATTAATATGCAGTGAACCTCTAAACCCCCCCCCCCCCCCCCCCACACACACACACACACACACGCGCGCGCACACCTTTGTAACTCTAATAGCCTCCACTTTTCTGGGAAGGCTTTCTACAAGATGTGCAGTATGTCTCTGGGAGTTTGTGCCCAGTCTGCCAAAAGAGCATTTCTAAGATCACACACTGATGTTGGACAAGAAGGCTTGAAACGCAGTTGATGTTCCAGTTCATCCGAAGTTGTTTGTTGGGGTTGAGGTCAGGGCTTTGTGCAAGCCACTCAAATTCCTCTACACCAAACCAGTTCACATTAATGTTCACTGGAACTTAGGACCCAATCCCTGAAAACCGTCCCCAGCCCATATCCCTCCTCCACCAAACTTTACTGTTGGCACTATACAATTCAGAGGGTTGCATTCTCCTGGCATCCATCAAACCCGCATTTGTCCATCACACTGCTAAATAGTAGTAAAGCATGATTCATCATCACTCCAGAGAACCCATTTCCGCTGCTCCAGAGTGGTTTAACACCACTCCAGCCAGTGCTCGGCATTACACATAGACTTGTGTGCAGCTCTTCAGCCTTGGAAACCTATTTCATGAAGGTCCCAGGGTACAGTTCTTGTGCTGATGTTGCTTCCAGAGACTGTTGGAAGCAACATCAGCACAAGAATGAGTGAATGATACAACAGAGGAAAGGCGACTTTTACACGCTCTCTGCTTCAACATTTGGCAGGTCCACTTTGTGAGTCTGCAGGGTCTACCACTACGTGGCTGAGTTGTTGCTCCCAGACAAAAAACTCTTACATAAAAGCACTTACAGTGATCAGACAGATTTAACAGGGCAGAAATTTCACAAACTGACTTGTGACAAAGTAGCATCCTATGAGAGTGCCATGTTTAATATAACTGAGTTCTTCAGTATGACCCATTCTACTGCCAGTGTTTGTCTATAGAGATTGCATGGCTATGATTTTGATATGCTTGATTTTATGTTCCTGTTAGCAATGGGTGTGGCTAAAATACCTGTATTCCATAATTGGAAGGGGTGTGCACATGCTTTTTGGCCAAGTAGTATTTTCAGTAACTGAGAACATGGGTCACATTACCCAAATCCAGCGAAAAATGTGGAAAAAAGTGACTGTGTTAACAAATTTAAACCAATTAGTTCATTTAAGAAGATGTTTTGCTTGAATTTGCTTAATATAATTTATAACTTTAAAAATATATTTCAGGAGGTGTTTTATGGCCTCACAAAGGTGAGGCATCTACATCCTTCCATATCTGGTTACCACAATTAAATGAAAACAAATGAAGTCTTTAATATTTGTCATCTAGTAAACATACTGCTAGAACCTGCACGCCATTTCTGTTCATTATTTCTTCTACATTCGTACACACTGCATATGCTGGGATACTGCAGAAGAGTAAATACTGGGCAGGGAAAACAGGATAAATCTCTGAACGATTGATATGATTGTTTTTAAATTGAGTGCAAGTGTTTTTTGGTGAACTTCTTGACACAAATACACTGGTATTGCCTCTGACCTCTGACTCCTTGTGCACAGGCACCTGGTTTACTGTGTGTGGGATGTGCTATTTGAGTTCCTAATCCCCGAGCTGTCTGATGACGACTTTCAAAAGTTGCTGCTCCAGAGTCTTTCTAAAAATGCTGAGAAACTACCACCATAGGAACTCGGCAAAAGTTGACTGACGCACACAAACACGCGTGCGTTTCAACAACCACCTACTCGTGTCAGAATGAGTCTGGTCAGGTATGGAGATGCAATCATGGAAGTGAATGAGGCAAAATTGAATATGTGCATGGTTTGGTCTGACTCTAATTTAGCTCTTACGTGTCTGGGTCTCACACACAGTATGTGTGTCTGGCCTAGCTTTGGTTACTGACCACCTGTTTTGCATTTTATCAGACCTTGACTGATCTCCAAAACACTCTTGGACCGGATCTGAATTAGTGGAGAGCTGTCTTCTCAAGCACTTATCCATTTTCTTTTGGCTTGAAACTTTTGCACATGGACTCCTATTAAAGTTCCCAACACCAGGACAGATTAAACTTCGACTCTAAAGCAGGGCCAAGTTACATTTTAAAGTCACTTTAAGTTTATTTATTCATTTCTCTTGCTCTTTGCCGTGGGCACTGCTCCGTGACACATTTGTCTCTAATTTGCTTAAGATTCCAACTTCCTGTTTTATCTTCCTCCACTTTATTTAGGTTGGAGGGTTTTTCCATGTGAGCTTGCATGAGCTTTCATGTCATGCTGAAACTGTGCATGCTTTGGGGGATCATTTACAACTTTATCTTGTCTGTTCACCGAGTGGGACTTGATAATTTACTACTTTTTTTTTGTTGGCCTTAAAGAAAAGGTTATACAGAATATAACTCAGAATAATGCAGAGAAGACTACAGAATGTAAAGGGGTCTCCTTTCCAGTCTCCTGTTCTAAATATTGTTGGATGCTCTGTTACCACGTCTGTCTTTGTGTGTATGCTAACTTGGTTCTTTGGATATAAATCCTGAAATATTTTCCTCATGCTTGTGCACTTTGATGAAATCATAAAGAATATTTGGTTAATGTCTAAAAGAGTAAAAGATGTGTAACTGCCTTAATGTGTGTGTGTGTGTGTGTGTGTGTGTGTGTGTGTGTGTGTAAACCTGTTTTGTCTATAAAGCAGTTTAAAGATATAAAAGGAATGGATCAAAAGCCATGAAAAAGTTATTCCTTAGTGGTCAGTATGTTTATCCTTCCAGACTGGTCTGTTTCTTGAAAAAGTTCATTTGTCATGTCTACTTTGGCATTATGTTTTCCCCCAGTATAATGATGCTTGTGAACTTTTGAAATGTTTACGATCATGATCCAATAAATAATCCATTATACTGTCCACTGTTGTGTGAAATGTAATGAATATGCTTTAATTATTGCACTACTTGTAAATGTTTCAGTGAATAAATTGTGTTGTAAGCTGTGATTGTAATAAATATGCAAAAAGTACAGACCGGAGTTATTTCTGTCTAAAAGCACATGGGCTCTGGAACATGCTTTTGTTCAATAAATGCTTTGTCAAATAACACTGTGTATATAATTATAGATTTAGCTGCTTGTTAAAGCCTTTCTAACATCCATTTATTTTTATAAACAAGTCTTTGTTTTAAGGACGTGCACCTTTATAACTGATTTACCTCAGGATAAGGCTGGTGCAACATAACTGACCACAATTTGACCAATATTTTAATTTGTATCAAACACGGTCTGTATTATTTAGTTTCTTGGAATCCCATCTACTTCAGATCAAAGTCTTTGAAACAGGAAACACTGGCCTGTAATGACAGCTATAAGCCTGATGTGTGTCCTGTCAGGAAGGGTGGGGCCTGTACCTTTCTAACAAATTTGGATTTTCTAGGGTCTAAGGTCATTCGCCTAGAATCAGGAAAATGGAACAGCTGAAAATAAAATGGAAATAACAGGGTTTTCTGAATACTACACTAGCACGTTTGTATAGTGACACACCACAGGACAAAATATGGGCAAAGTGATGTGTAAAGTCCTATCCTACTACTAATGTAATTATTATTGCTCAATAATGTACAGAGTTTAGTTTTTAATCCTGTGTATTCATTTTCAGCTACTTTATTTGCTAAAATTGCAGGACTTGAGTTATTAATAGACCTAATTGCATGAATGTAGCAAAATTAGGTAATTAAATCATGGCTGTTTATTGAATATAACAGTTAAATTAGCTTCTCTGTATCCCCGTGGTCATCAGATTCCTGGCTGTACACTGCCTGACCAAAAAAAAGTCGCCAGTTGGATTTAAATAAGCAAACAGTTAAGAGGGGGTGGCACGGTGGTGTAGTGGTTAGCGCCGTCGCCTCACAGCAAGAAGGTCTGGGTTTGAGTCCCGTGGCCGGCGAGGGCCTTTCTGTGTGGAGTTTGCGTGTTCTCCCTGTGTCTGTGTGGGTTTCCTCTGGGTGCTCCGGTTTCCCCCACAGTCCAAAGACATGCAGGTTAGGTTAACTGGTGACTCTAAATTGACCGTAGATGTGAGTGTGAATGGTTGTCTGTGTCTATGTGTCAGCCCTGTGATGACCTGGCGACTTGTCCAGGGTGTACCCCGCCTTTCGCCCGTAGTCAGCTGGGATAGGCTCCAGCTTGTCTGCGACCCTGTAGAACAGGATAAAGCGGCTACAGGTAATGAGATGAGAAATAGTTAAGAGCCTTCGACTGGATAATTACTGCAGTGATTAATATGTTTCAGCTGGCAGCAATTCTTTTAACCCTAACTGATGCAGTGAATAGCTTCTAATTTCTTAAACAACCACATTGGAAGATATATCTCATGGTCGTGGGAAAGATGTTAGAAGGGTCAAATTATTGCCCTGCATCAAGCAAAGACAACAACTAAGGAGATTTGTTGAAATTACTGGAATTGGGTGAAGAACTGTGCAACGCACCATTTAAAACCTGGAAAGATAGTGATGAACTGTCAAGTTCACAAAAAGAAATGTGGTCGGATAAAATTCTTGATTGACCATGATCAGAGGTCACTTAGACACTCGAAGTCAAATCATAAAAAAAAAAGACTCGCAGCTATGTTTAATAGTGAAAGTGAGAGCAGTGAGAACTCACAGGATTGGGACTAAACAGCTGTATGGCCATAAGAAAACCACTAGTTAGTAAGACTAATCAGAAGAAAGGGCTTCAATTTGCTAGGGAGCATAAAGATGGAAAGTGTACTCTCTGGAACAATAGAAAAATGTCATGTGGTCTGATGAGTCCAGATTGACCTATTCCTGAGTGATGGGTGTGTCAGGGTAAGAAGGAAAGTGTATGAAGTGATGAACCCATCATGCATAGTGGCCACTGTACAAGATTCTGGAAGCAGTGTTATGATCTGGGGTTGCTTCAGGTGGTCAGGTCGAGGCTCAGCAACATTGTGTGGCAATAAAATGAAGTTAGCTCACACTACCTGAATGTACTGATTGACCAGGTTATCACGTCAATGGATTTTTTTTCCTTCCCTGACGGCACGGGCATAAAATTAGAGCTCAGATTGTGAAAGGGTTGTTCAGGGAGCATGAAGAATCATTTTTGAATTGGCCACCACAGAGTCCTGACCTTAAACCCACTGAAAGTTTTTAAGATGTGCTGAAGAAGACTACAGAGTGGTTTGACTCCCATCACCAATACAAGATCTCAGCAAAAAAAAATTAATGCAACTCTGGATGGAAATAAATGTGATGATAAAGGTTTTTGAAACAATGTGCACCATAATCAAAGCTAAAGGTGGTTCAACAAAATATTGTGTGCAACTTTTTTTGGCTGGGAAGTGTGCTGTTGGTAATTATGTTGTGCTCTCTGGAGCACATAACAGGTTCACATAACAATTAGTTGTGTGTTTGCCCTGGACAGGGCAAACACACAACAATTTGAGCAGTGATAAGAAAAAAGGGAACACCATTTCTGTCATCATCTTTCGAAGATTTTTGGCCAGTTCTACCTAGATGACTCATGGCAGAGCTGGGAGTCTGACCTGAGGTCTTGGCTTTGTCTCTGCTAAGCAACTGAACCTTTCCATCTGCTGAATGTTGGAACTTTTCAAGATGTTCATGTTCAGCAACTAGATTACTTTCCTATGAGTCTAGAAATTAAACAGTACTGAATAATTCCTTGTAGTCACTGAATAATATGCATTATAACAAAAAAGTTGATTAACTGAATAATAAGCAGATACTGTAAGGGGTATATCTTTTGGTGGTTAAATCCAAATACCATTTTATAAATATAGACTAAATATTTGATGAACTGTTTATGTAACTGTTAATGATTTAATGCATATTATGGTGTTGCATTAAGATTCTGGAACAAAGAACCTTTTATTTATTTACATTATTTGGAGAAATCTAATATTTTTAAGCTAATCAAAACTAATCTGTTTTCCAGAGGAAAGGGGATTGTTACCTGAGATCAACAAAAAGGATAAAGCAAGCCTCCCATTGTTAAAATCAGATCAAATCTCTGGGAACAATTTTGGGATGCCTATGACAAAGAGAGATTTGGCTGAATGTCTGGAATTAAACGGTCCAAGTGTAAGTAAGGCAAAACCCTAGAGAAGATTGCTCTGGGTCAATGATATCTGAATATAGTTAAGAATAATATTACATCATATGTATGCTTGTACACATCTACTAATGTTCATACTTATTATTTGTATATCGCCATCTTAGTTATAAACATAAACAAAAATTGTATCCAAATATTAATGTATCCATTTTCCATCCTCCCCCAAATACATAATTTATTTTCCTAGTAATGTTCTTATATATACTATTTGTTTATTATGTTGCACACTACTTGAAATATAGTCTTGCCATAGAATGGAAATTAACTTGCTGTCCTCTGACCAATCAGTGATTAATTATTTCAGTGAAAGTTTGAAGCACAGCTGCTTTGATTGTGGTGGTGTATAACTGTGGCAGCGGGGGCGTGGTCTAGCATCGGTCTGTGACAGGAGGGCGGAGTCAGGGAAGTTAAGTGGCAGAATCACTACACCTGTTGTTAATTGATGTGTTTGTGTGTCTTCCCAGTGACCGTGCCCTTCTTAAGGAGAGAGAGTGAGAGCAGAGGGACTCTCTCTCCACAACCAGACGGCTGATGTGTGTGCGTGTGTCTGAGTGTGTGTTTTGCATCTGAAAAGTGCAAATAAAAGAGAGTTTTGTTAAACAGTTCTGTCCTGCCGTCCTTCTGTGCTCCACCCACCTACGTGGACTGTTACAGTGGTGCTGAAACCCGGGACCCGAGCACAGAAGACAACAGCCCCATGGAGTCCTCCACCTTCGCCGACCTGATCCATGCCCTCGCCACGGCCCAACAGAGCCAGCACCAGGCGCTGCTCGCCCTCCGAAAGGAGCAAGAACAACGATTCGAGGCCCTGGTGCTGGCGCAACAGGAAGATCGTCGGGCGTTCCGGCACCTCCTCGCGTCGGCGGGGTCCACCAACTCCACCGCCGAGGGCCCTTCCACCCTCACCCTCACGAAGATGGGCCCGCAGGACGACCCCGAGGCATTCTTCATGCTCTTTGAGCATGTAGCAGAGACCTCGGGGTGGCCGGTGGAACAGCGCGCGGCGCGCCCCCTGCTAACGGGAGAGGCCCAGCTGGCCGCGCTACAGCTCCCCGCCGACCGCCAGCTGGCCTACGCGGACCTTCGCCGGGCCGTCCTCCAGCGGGTGGGATGCACCCCGGAGCAACAACATCAGCGTTTCCGCGCTCTGCGCTTGGAGGAAGTCAGCCGGCCATTCGCGTTTGGCCAGCAACTCTGGGACGCCTGCTGGCAGTGGTTGAGGGCTGACAGCTGCGACGCCGAGGGACTCATCGACCAGGTGATACTGGAACAGTTCGTCGCGCGTCTACCAGCGGGAACCGCAGAGTGGGTCCAGTGCCACCGCCTGGCGTCGCTGGATCAGGCAATTGAGCTGGCGGAGGATCATCTGGCGGCTGTCCTGACGGTAGGACAGCAGACGACCTCTTCTCTCCTCTCCCTCTCTCTCCCCTCCTCCTGTGTCTTCTCCTCGCCCCATTCCCCCACCGCGGAGACGGGGGCCGGCGCCACCTCAGCCGACCTGCCACACCCGCGGTGCCCTTCCGTGTCTCCCTTCTGTATCTGTCTCTCCCCCCCCTCAGGTGAGTGAGCCCCAGAGCACTAGTGCAGAGAGGAAGCCCGGGCCGGTTTGCTGGCGCTGCGGGGAACCGGGCCACCTCTAACAGCAGTGCTCGATAATGGAGGTGGGCGCGGTGGTTCGGATCCCCAACGCGCCAGAAGCCGCCCTCGATCGGGCCAAAGCGTATCGCATACCGGTGAGTATCCAAGGGGATACATATCAGGCGTTGGTGGATTCTGGCTGTAATCAGACCTCAATCCACCAAAACCTGGTGCAAGACGAGGCATTGGGGGGAGCACAATTGGTGAAGGTGTTGTGTGTGCACGGGGATGTTCACCGCTACCCTTTAGTGTCGGTCCACATTATTTTCAGAGGGGAAAAATTTATAGTGAAGGCGGCGGTTAATCCTCGCCTTACCCACTCTTTAATTTTGGGGACTGATTGGCCGGGATTTCGGGGTTTAATGACACACTTAGTCAAGAGTGGGTCCTGCCATTTGACGGGGGAGGTCCCGGTGTCGCTTTGGCGGGAGCAGCTGTCACAGAGCCGTCTACGTCGTCATCGCGCCAGAGTGAGGAGCCGCCGGCTCCTCCTCTCTCTATTGGGGAATCCCTCGCGGATTTCCCATTAGAGCAATCGCGAGACGAGACTCTGCGGCATGCTTTTGACCAAGTGAGAGTAATCGATGGTCAAATGCTCCAGCCGAACGCCACCCCGTCCTTCCCCTACTTCGCGATTATGAAGGATAGATTATACCGAGTGATGTAGGACACTCAAACGAAAGAGCGAGTCACGCAGCTTTTAATTCCGAAGAGCCGCCAGGAATTGATATTCCAGGCGGCTCACTTTAATCCCATGGCTGGACACTTAGGGCAGGATAAAACATTAGCCCGAATAATGGCCCGATTCTATTGGCCGGGGATTCGCGGCGATGTCCGTAGGTGGTGTACGGCATGCCGCTAATGCCAGTTAGTAAATCCAGCGGCCATTCCAAAAGTGCCTTAGAGAGTTTGCACCGGGAGAGAAAGTACTCGTACTGTTGCCCACATCGAGCTCTAAATTAGTCGCCAAGTGGCAAGGACCCTTCGAGGTCACACGGCGAGTCGGGGACGTCGACTATGAGGTGAAGCGAACGGACAGGGGTGGGGCGCTACAGATTTACCACCTCAACCTACTCAAGCTCTGGAACGAGGAGGTCCCCGTGGCGTTGGTGTTGGTAGTTCCAGAGAAGGCGGAGCTGGGGCCGGAGGTTCAAAAAGGAACATTAGCATCACGTCCCTCTCCGGTCCCCTGTGGAGACCACCTCTCCCCAACCCAACTCGCGGAGGTTGCCCAGTTGCAGACCGAGTTTTCGGACGTGTTCTCACCCCTGCCCGGCCGCACTAACCTCATAGAGCACCACATTGAGACGCCCCCGGGGGTGGTAGTGCGTAGCCGCCCTTACAGGTTACCCGAACACAAGAAAAAGGTGGTTCGGGAAGAACTTGAGGCCATGCTCGAAATGGGCATTGTCGAGTAGTCCCACAGTGACTGGAGCAGCCCGGTGGTCTTGGTACCCAAGGCCGACGGGTCGGTCCGGTTCTGTGTGGACTATAGAAAAGTCAACGCGGTGTCTAAATTCGATGCGTACCCAATGCCTCGTATTGATGAGTTGCTCGATCGGCTAGGCACGGCTCGTTTTTACTCGACACTGGATTTAACAAAGGGTTATTGGCAGATCCCCTTGACTCCATTATCCCGTGAAAAAATGGCCTTTTCCACACCGTTCGGCTTACACCAATTCGTCACACTTCCTTTTGGGCTGTTTGGGGCGCCTGCTACGTTTCAGCGGCTGATGGACAGGGTCCTCCGCCCCCACGCCACCTATGCGGCCGCGTACTTAGACGATATCATTATTTATAGTAATGACTGGCCGCGGCACCTACAACACCTGAGGGCCATCCTTAGGTCGCTGAGGCGGGCGGGTCTCACGGCCAACCCGAAGAAGTGTGCGATTGGGCGGGTGGAAATACGGTATCTGGGCTTCCACTTGAGCAACGGGCAGGTGTGTCCCCAAATTAACAAGACTGCAGCGATTGCGGGCCTGCCCGAGGCCCAAGACCAAAAAGGGGGTGAGACAGTTCCTGGGGCTGGCTGGCTATTATCGTAGGTTTATACCTAATTATTCGGACGTCACCAGCCCGCTGACTGATCTGACTAAAAAGGGGGCACCAGATCCGGTCCAGTGGACGTAGCAATGCCAGCGGGCTTTTTCTAAGGTTAAGGCTGCACTGTGTGGAGGGCCACTTTTACACTCCCCTGACTTTTCTCTCCCCTTTATGTTGCAGACGGATGCGTCGGACAGAGGGCTGGGGGCCGTTTTGTCCCAGCAGGTGGAGGGGGAGGATCGCCCCGTCTTGTACATTAGCCGCAAGCTGTCAGTGCGTGAGGGGCGCTACAGTGCCATCGAGAAGGAGTGCCTGGCGATCAAGTGGGCGGTCCTCGCCCTCCGGTACTACCTGCTGGGACGCCCTTTCACCCTCTGTTCGGACCACGCGCCCCTCCAGTGGCTCCACCGCATGAAGGATGCCAATGCGCGGATCACCCGTTGGTATCTGGCACTCCAACCCTTTAACTTCAAGGTGATCTACAGGCCGGGGGCGCAGATGGTCGTGGCGGACTTCCTCTCCCGTCAAGGGGGGGGGGAGTCGGCTGCGGGCCGGACGGCTGCCCGGCCTGAGTCGGGCGGTGGGGGTATGTGGCAGCGGGGGCGTGGTCTAGCATCGGTCTGTGACAGGAGGGCGGAGTCAGGGAAGTTAAGTGGCAGAATCACTACACCTGTTGTTAATTGATGTTTGTGTGTCTTTCCAGTGACCGCGCCCTTCTTAAGGAGAGAGAGTGAGAGCAGAGGGACTCTCTCTCCACAACCAGACGGCTGATGTGTGTGCGTGTGTGAGTGTGTGTTTGCATCTGAAAAGTGCAAATAAAAGAGAGTTTTGTTAAACAGTTCTGTCCTGCCGTCCTTCTGTGCTCCACCCACCTACATGGACTGTTACAATAACATTTCAAAAGATCAGTGATCTTCCTAACACACCCATACTGAATGAGTAAAGTGTTGGAGCCATGTTCACATGCAAACGTGGTCAAGAACAAAAGCACAAAGCTTTCTGTCTGAGGTTTTAAAACCAAAGTTGCACCGAAATGGAAATGCTTTTACTCTTTTTAGTTCACACTGCATCTTAGTGAGCTGCCATGAAACAATATGGAAATTCTGAGGAAAATAATTGTTTTAAAGAAACTGTCAGTGACAGTATGCACAAACATAATTTATTTAGATAAAAAAATAATTCATAGTGATTCAAGCACCAGACAGTGTTCTGCTTATAAGTATATACCATACCAGTCAAAAGTTTGAACACACCTACTCATTCACAGGTTTTTCTATATTTTGACTATTTTCTACACTGTAAAACAATACTGAAGATACCAAAGCTATGAAATAACATCTGGAACATGGATGGAATTATGTGGTTGTTAAAAAAGTTTCATATTTTAGATTCTTCAAAGTAGCCACTGTTTACCTTGTTGACACTTTGCACACTATTGGCATTATCTTAACCAGCTTCATGAGGTAGTCATATGGAATTCTTTTCAATTAATAGATATGCCTTATCAAGATTAATTAGTGCAATTTCCTGCCTTCTTAACGCATTTGAGATGAAACAGTAAGTAGTAAATAATAAACATACAGTAAATAGCCCTATTCCACAACTGTAGTAATCAATATGATGTCAAGAACTGCTCAATTAAGTAAAGAGAAACAACATCCATCATTGCTTTAAGACATGAAGTGTCTTCTTAATAAAAATAAAGAAAAACCATTGAATTAGAAGGTGTGTCCAGACTTTTGACTGGTACTGCATATGTAAACAAAAGTGTGTGTGTGTGTGTTCACCATCATCATACTACTGTATTATTCTGACTCATTCTACACTTTTGTGTGTTCATAAATAAATGCATACAGTGGTGCTTGAAAGTTTGTGAACCCTTTAGAATTTTCTATATTTCTGCATAAATATGACCTAAAACAACATCAGATTTTCACACAAGTCCTAAAAGTAGATAAAGAGAACCCAGTTAAACAAATGAGACAAAAATATTATACTTGGTCATTTATTTATTGAGGAAAATTATCCAATATTACATATCCATGAGTGGCAAAAGTATGTGAACCTCTAGGATTAGCAGTTAATTTGAAGGTGAAATTCGAGTCAGGTGTTTTCAATCAATGGAATGACAATCAGGTGTGAGTGGGCACCCTGTTTTATTTAAAGAACAGGGATCTATCAAAGTCTGATCTTCACAACACATGTTTGTGGAAATGTATCATGGCACGAACAAAGGAGATTTCTGAGGACCTCAGAAAAAGTGTTGCTGATGCTCATCAGGCTGGAAAAGGTTACAAAACCATCTCTAAAGAGTTTGGACTCCACCAATCCACAGTCAGACAGATTGTGTACAAATGGAGGAAATTCAAGACCATTGTTACCCTCCCCAGGAGTGGTCGACCAACAAAGATCACTCCAAGAGCAAGGCGTGTAAAGTCAGCGAGGTCACAAAGGACCCCAAGGTAACTTCTAAGCAACTGAAGGCCTCTCTCACATTGGCTAATGTTAATGTTCATGAGTCCACCATCAGGAGAACACTGAACAACAATGGTGTGCATGGCAGGGTTGCAAGGAGAAGCCACTGCTCTCCAAAAAGAACATTGCTGCTTGTCTGCAGTTTGCTAAAGATCACGTGGACAAGCCAGAAGGCTATTGGAAAAATGTTTTGTGGACAGATGAGACCAAAATAGAACTTTTTGGTTTAAATGAGAAATGTTATGTTTGGAGAAAGGAAAACACTGCATTCCAGCATAAGAACCTTATCCCTTCTGTGAAACATGGTGGTGGTAGTATCATGGTTTGGGCCTGTTTTGCTGCATCTGGGCCAGGACGGCTTGCCATCATTGATGGAACAATGAATTCTGAATTATGCCAGCGAATTCTAAAGGAAAATGTCAGGACATCTGTCCATGAACTGAATCTCAAGAGAAGGTGGGTCATGCAGCAAGACAACAACCCTAAGCACACATGTTGTTCTATGAAAGAATGGTTAAAGAAGAATAAAGTTAATGTTTTGGAATGGCCAAGTCAAAGTCCTGACCTTAATCCAATGGAAATGTTGTGGAAGGACCTGAAGTGAGCAGTTCATGTGAGGAAACCCACCAACATCCCAGAGTTGAAGCTGTTCTGTACGGAGGAATGGGCTAAAATTCCTCCAAGCCGGTGTGCAGGACTGATCAACAGTTACCGCAAACATTTAGTTGCAGTTATGGCTGCACAAGGGGGTCACACCAGATACTGAAAGCAAAGGGTCACATACTTTTGCCACTCACAGATATGTAATATTGGATCATTTTCCTCAATAAATAAATGGCCAAGTATGATATTTTTGTCTCATTTGTTTAACTGGGTTCTCTTTATCTACTTTTAGGACTTGTGTGAAAATCTGATGATGTTTTAGGTCATATTTGTGCAGAAATATAGGAAATTCTAAAGGGTTCACAAACTTTCAAGCACCACTGTAGGTGTAGTGGTTTAAAAATTCCTGTCTTTGAAATGCTAATGCTGTAGTAGCAATTTGACCACACATTTGAGGCACAGTGTGTAGGAATAAGACTAGACCCAGAGACTGATCCATAGAATTTGTACTTGCAGACCCAGTGTCTGGGGAAAGGGTCACACATGGGCATCTGTGCATTTACAAACTGTTCACTGGTAGTTGCTGAGGCAACCCATGGAGAGTTGGGTAAGATCTTGCCCCTAGGGAGCAAGATCTTGTTTTCCACTATCAGCAGCTCACATATTTGGAGTGTGTGTTCTGGTTACTCAGGTAAAAGACCTCCTTCTCTCCACAGGCTGTTAAAATCAGGCTTATTGACACTGTGAGACTGAAGGCTTGTTTTGGTAGTGGTTGGGGTGTGTGAGATAGATAGATAGATAGATAGATAGATAGATAGATAGATAGATAGATAGATAGATCCTTTAATAATCCTTTACAGGAAATTACAGTGTCACAGCAGCAGTGTCACAGCAGCAATATTAAGCCAGTTACACCCCAGAGTCCTCTAACAGAGGACATTTATCCATGAAATTATCCATTTTCTCTTTACACTGAGTTTATACATCTATGATGCATTTGAGGAAGAAATCCAGAAAATTTACCCATAACTTGCCTTTGATCATCTATTTTTTTTTCATGCTTTGGTTATCACATCACATCACATTATCTCTAGCCGCTTTATCCTTCTACAGGGTCGCAGGCAAGCTGGAGCCTATCCCAGCTGACTACGGGCGAAAGGCGGGGTACACCCTGGACAAGTCGCCAGGTCATCACAGGGCTGACACATAGACACAGACAATCATTCACACTCTCATTCACACCTACGGTCAATTTAGAGTCACCAGTTAACCTAACCTGCATGTCTTTGGACTGTGGGGGAAACCGGAGCACCCGGAGGAAACCCACGCGGACACGGGGAGAACATGCAAACTCCACACAGAAAGGCCCTCGCCGGCCCCGGGGCTCGAACCCAGGACCTTCTTGCTGTGAGGCGACAGCGCTAACCACTACACCACCGTGCCGCCCTGCTTTGGTTATGTAAGTGATAATAGTTAACATTCATGACATTGTAGTTGCAGGTGTTTATTTGTTTTTTTTAATTTAAAATTATTTAAATATTTAATTTAGCAAAATGTTTAAATTTTGCATGTGGTATTTGGAATAACATTTTGTTTGTTACACTGGTCTACAGCCAAAATGCTTCTGAAATAAATATAGTCAAACTTTAATAATTCTGGGTTGCTGAGAATGAAAATGAAACTTAAAATTGTCAATTGGCTCTAGTTTTCAAGATTAGCTCTATGAATAAATCTATGATTGGGTTTGGAAACTTTTTTGGGTTTTCTTACTTTTTTGGCAAAACAATGAATGATGCAACCTGAAGCTGGTATTGCATCATACATGATATCATGTTATTCCTAGAAGTCACCAATGATGCAATCATAAGTCAACTTACATCACTCTACTGAACAAATTGCCCTATAATCAGCTCAAAAAATCATATAGTGCTATGCACTTGAGATTAAGTCTTTGATTTATCTGTTTAGAGAAAGTGAGCAGGGATGCCTCATAATTATATGAACAATGCAGATAACTTCTGCTATATTTGTGGTGAAGTGACTTTTGCATCACAAAAGTACAGTATAACTGCTGTAATCAAGAAAGCCTACCACCTTTATATAACTAATTATGTGACTTATGAAGTTAAGATCCACCTGTGTGCAATCAAAGTGTCACATGATCGGTCACATGATGTCTGCATAAATCAACCTGTTCTGGAAGGACCCTGACTCTGCAACACTACTAAGCCAGCAACATGAAAACCAAGGGGCATTCCATACATGTCAGAGACAAAGTTGTGGAGAAGGGTTAGATGATAAAAAAATCCCAAACTTTGAATATCCCATGGAGCACCATTAAATCCATCCATTATCTGTAGCTGCTTATCCTGTTCTACAGGGTCGCAGGCAAGCTGGAGCCTATCCCGGCTGACTATGGGCGAGAAGCGGGGCACACCCTGGACAAGTCGCCAGGTTATCGTAGGGCTGACACAGAGACAAATAACCATGCACACTCACATTCATACCTACGGTCAATTTAGAGCCACCAATTAACCTAGCCTGCATGTCTTTGGACTGTGGGGGAAACCGGAGCACCCGGAGGAAACCCACACAGACACGGGGAGCTTGTAATGCAACAAAACAGGACAAACACCAAGGGGGATGAATACTTTTGCAAGACACTGTACTTGCTAAAGTGTCTGAAAAACCTTGGCACGATGTAGAGGTGTTTTGCTATTTTGCTTTGGCTGTTGTCTATCTTGTGATAGGATAGTGGAGGACACATGCTGGGTTAAAGACAGGACATATATAGCACAAAAGAGAAGTGTTTTCCTTTTGATAATTTGATGGTGGTGACTCCTTTTTTAATTTTATATATATATATATATATATATATATATATATATAGAGAGAGAGAGAGAGAGAGAGAGAGAGAGAGTTGTCCCTCTCAGTAGGCAGCCCCCTGCAGGCTAATTAATTATACTGTGTTTATTTCCTTTGCAGATGCTCTCCAGAGATGATTCATGCACTCTTTGAGATCTGAGCTTCTAATTTTAACAGAAATACACAGTGGTGTAAAACATACGGAGAAAAGATCATTGTTGTATAATTGTTCTCTAGGTCATTAGAGTTGGTTTTGCCTGAATCTTTGACACTTGTTTTATCTTTTGAATTAAAGCTTATTGAAAATCTAAGAGTGAAAGTTTGTTCCAACACTCACCTACTGTCTTTAAAGTTTGGGTCTCATAGTCTTTTGCGATCTAAAGGGGAAGCCCTGGCCACAGCTTTGTATTTACAACAAATTTATATAAATCCACAAGGTGGCAGTATATGTGTGTGGTCCTCAAAGGTAGTTGTCATCCTTCTATATCATCTGAAGTGACCAATTGTCATAAAATTAGTTTCACAGCAGTAAGTTTGTTGAGAATTCTGCAGGATATACAGAGAATTAAAATGTCCCTTCAGTAAGTGTTATTAATTGATGCAATTTTAACTTCTGCATTGAACAGGAACTCAGTGTTGTTATTTCAAAATTGAGTGAATAAATAACTCAACCTTTGTTACTTACTGTTGGCTTCAGTTGATGTCTCTTGTATACATGATTACATCAGATCATGGTAAATTAAACTTCATTGCTGATTATGTGGAATTTGTCCTTTTGCTTAAATGATAGTTTATATACAGTAATATGCGTGTTGGAGACTGCAGAGTTTGGTTTATTGTTTCCTTCGCAAACACTGAAGATAGGTTGTGGCACTCATTTCTGCCAATGCTTTGAGTAGGTCTGCTTCATTAGGCCTGTTTGTCTCTGGCTGTCAGCAGAGAGCTCGTGCTTTATCTGGTTTTGTGAGTAATCACACATTCAGACTGCTCACCATTATTCAACATTTAGCCTCAATTTGCTCTTCATGTTACTGTACCTAAACTCAGGCAAAACAAAATTTACAGCCAATATGATACAATTATATAAGTAAGGAATAAAAATTTATGGCGCATGCTGCTACTGAGTCACTGTTACCACCATGAACTTGTATATACTGTACAGTGCCCTCCATGATTATTGGCACCCCTTGTAAAGATTAGTAAAAAGGGTTAGAAAAAAATCCACCTTTTGTTGAAGTAGTGTCTTGCAAAAGTATTCATCCCCCTTGGTGTTTGTCCTGTTTTATCACATTATAAGCTGGAATTAAAATGGATTTTTGGAGGGTTAGTACCATTTGAGTCACACAACATGCCTACCACTTTAAAGGTACAAATTGTTGTGTTATTGTGGCACAAATAATAATTAAGATGAAAAAACAGAAAGCTGGAGTGTGTACAGGTATTCACCCCCCAAAGTCAATACTTTGTAGAGTCACCTTTTGCTGCAATTACAGCTGCAAGTCTCTTGGGGTATGTCTCTATTAGCTTAGCACATCTCGCCACTGCGATTTTTGCCCATTCCTCAAGGCAAAACTGCTCCAACTCCTTCAAGTTAGATGGGTTGTGTTGGTGTACAGCAATCTTCAAGTTATGCCACAGGCTCTCGATTGGATTGAGGTCTGGGCTTGTAAATGTTTCTCTTTAAATCACTCCAGTGTAGCTTTAGCAGTATATTTAGGGTCATTGTCCTGCTGGACTGTGAACTTTCATCCCAGTCTCAAACCTCTGGCTGACTCAAACAAGTTTTCCTCCAGAATTGCCCTGTATTTAGTGCCATCCATCTTTCCTCCAGTCCTGACCAGCTTTCCTGTCCCTGCAGATGAAAAACATTCCCATAGTACGATGCTGCCACTACCATGCTTCACTGTAGGAATGGTGTTCTCAGGGTGTTGGGTTTGCACCACACATGGCATTTCCCATGATAGCCAAAAAGATCAATTTTAGTCTTATTTGACCAGAGAATCTTCTTCCATATGTTTGGGGAGTCTGCCACATGCTCTTGGACAAACTCCAAATAGGTTTTCTTAAGCAATAACTTTTTTCTGGCTACTCTTCCATAAAGCCCTGCTCTGTAGAGTGTACAGCTTAAAGTGGTCCTTTGGATAGATAGTCCTATCTCTGCTGTGGATCTTTGCAGCTCCTTCAGTGTTATCTTTGGTGTCTTTGTTGTATATCTGATTAATGTCCTCCTTGCCTTGTCTGTGAGTTTTGGTGGGCAGCCTTCTCTTGTCAGGTTTGTAGTGGTGACATATTCTTTCCATTTTGCTTTAATGGATTTAATGGTGCTCCATGGGATAGTCAAAGTTTGGAATATTTTTTATAACCCAACCTTGATCTGTACTTCTCCACAACTTTGTCTCTGACCCGTTTGAGGCACTCTTTGGTTTTCATGTTGCTTGCTTAGTAGCATTGCAGAGTCAGGGTCCTTCCAGAACAGGTGGATTTATACAGACATCATGTGACAATTTGCCTGCACACAGGTGGATCTTAATCAACCTATTATGTTACTATAGCAACTTTTGAACTTTGGGGAAACAGAGGAACAGGAAGCAGGCTTCAGAACAGGTGAGTTCTTTTATTTGAATACACTTTTCAGTGTCAGACAAACGCATGCATGACTGGGGTGGGACAACTCTCTCTCATTCCTGACTGCCTGAAAGACACACAGAGACAGGTTAATAGACAGTCAGTAATTTGACACATACCCCCACCGCCCAACTCAGGCTGGTGAGCCATCCAGCCTGCAGCTGACTCCCCCCACTGGCGAGAGAGGTAATCTGCCAGCACTATCTGCACCCCTGGCCTATGGACCACCTCAAATTTAAAGGGCTGAAGGGCCAGATACCAACGAGTGATCTATGCATTGGCATCCTTCATGTGGTGGAGCCACTGGAGCAAGGCATGGTTGGAACAGAGGGTGAATGGGCATCCTAGCAGGTAGTAGTGGAGAGTGAGGACCACCCACTTGATGGCCAGACATTCCTTCTCTATTGTGCTGCACTTTGACTCAAAGTCTCAAAGATAGTTATCCATGCAGGAGCTAATGATATACGCCTTCGTCAGTCTGAGGTTACTAAGACTAACTTTGTAGAGGTGTTTAAATTAGCGAAGGCAATGTCCGATGCTGTAGTATGCTCTGGCCCCATCCCAATGTGGCGTGGCGTGGCACAGAGCTTACAGCAGGTTATGGTTGCTGAACTGCTGGTTGTCCAGGTGGTGCTCTGAAAACAGTGTGGGCTTTATAGATAATTAGGCTAATTTTGAGGGCACTGCTGGCCTGTTAGGGTGGGACGGTATCCATCCCACTCGGGAAGGTGCTGCTCTCATGTCCTGCAGCATAGGTCATAGTCTCAGAACAGGTCTAGTTAATTTCTGACAATCCAGAGCCAAGGCCAGGGAGCAGACGAACAGGCTAAACCGACTGTCTGCTAGCTGCACAGAATCGTCACTCAGGGTCCACTACATCTAGACTGTGTCTGTTCTCCGAGCTAAACAAAAAAGTAGAAATACTCAGAGAGTTTGTTCCAGTAACCTAATCAATATAAAATTAGATCATACTGAGTTTAATGTACTTTGTTTAACTGAAACATGGATTAAGCCAAATGAATATATAGCATTAAATGAAGCGAGTCCTCCTGGATACAGTTATATACTGGGTGCGATTTGCTGGGGGGGATGGTGGGGATCATCCCCCCCTCTGGTTTTTATCTCTGCTGAAAAAAAATCCTCGGGGACAACCCCGTCAATAAAACAAACAAACCAAAAAAAAGTTGACATGACAGGCATGTTGTGACACAGTTTTCTATGGTCTACATTGCACTCACTTTCAAAATGACCCGAAGTGGCAGCTTTGATGTTCACGAACGTCCCCAGCAAATAGATACATTGTAGATAATAACAATATCCAGGCTGGACGACAACTGTGTGCGTGCTGCGCTGTGCCCCTTAAGCTGGCCGAAGGATGAAGGTGAGCGCATTCTGTTTGGGGAAGACAAACTTGTCAGAATTCAAAAAACCCTGGCAGCTAAGGTCTCTGACACCGCTCTGCTGCTGAAAGAATTTCGACAGTACAAGTTCAACGGAGTCCAAGGAGAAAATCTCCTCAACTTGCTTTCTGTCGTCTCCACGCTTCCCGTGTCAACAGCAGTGTGTACGTGGATTTAGCGCCATGAATCACATCCTTACTGATGAGCGCAACAGAATGAATGTATCCACACTGAACAGCCTTCTTTTCCTCACTGTCAATGGGCCAGACGTGCGTTCCTTCCCTGCTGAGAAATTCGGAGAAATGTGGATTAAAGAAGGGTGAAACGCGGCGGATAGTGCACCGACGGGAAAGCAGAAAAGGCCACATGAACTGCGCCATCAGAGCAAACTGTTCATTTAGTATTCATGTATTTTAGTGATTTTCGAGTCACTGTCCATTTAATCCGGAGGGAGAGAAACATCACAGCAACGCGACAAGCAATACGAACTTTGTTGTGTGTTAGTGTTCGTGAATTTAGTCAGAGAGATAGGAAGATGAATTTACTATCTCTGGTTTAGTGTTCATTTTCATTTAGTGTTATTCATTTGATATCATCAGATGTTTGAGCTGTTAGCCTATTGTTACCTTAATTTTGTGACGTTTCATGATTAAAAAAAAAAAACATCCCCCCTTCTGGTTTTCTGACAAATCGCACCCTGGTTATATACACCAGCCTCGTCTAACTGGCAGAGGAGGAGGCGTTGCGGTTATTTATAATGATTATCTAGGTGTAACACAAAAACCTGGTTATAAATTTAATACATTTGAAGTTCTTCATACTAATATAATGTATGTAGCCTTGAAAAACAGGTCTACCCAGTAAATTCCGTTACTTATTATTTACAGGCCCTCGGGCCATATTCTGAGTTTCTTTCTGAATTTGCAGATTTTATCTTAGATCTGGTTATTTCCTTAGACAAAGCTTCAGTTGTCAGAGATTTTAATATTCACTTCGATAACCCAGAAGACCCTTTGAAAACAGCGTTTGTGTCCATTTTAGATTCAGTAGGGATTAATCAGAATGTCATAGGACCGACCCATAATGGTGGTCACACCCTCGATCTAATACTAACATTCAGGTTAAATGTAGAAAATATAGTCATACTTCCACAGTCTGAAGTTATCTCAGATCATTATCTCATCTCATCCAAAATATGTCTGAGTAATAATATATACACCTCACCACACTACTATATTAAACGTACAGTGCTCAGTGTAAATGAGTACACCCCCTCTGAAAAGTAACATTTTAAACAATATCTCAATGAACACAAACAATTTCCAAAATGTTGAAAAGACAAAGTTTAATACAACATCTGTTTAACTTATAACGTGAAAGTAAGGTTAATAATATAACTTAGATTACACATTTTTCAGTGTTACTCAAATTAGGGTGGTGCAAAAATGAGTACACCCACAACAAAAACTACTACATCTAGTACTTTGTATGGCCTCCATGATTTTTAATGACAGCACCAAGTCTTCTAGGCATGGAATGAACAAGTTGGTGACATTTTGCAACATCAATCTTTTTCCATTCTTCAACAATGACCTCTTTTAGTGACTGGATGCTGGATGGAGAATGATGCTCAACTTGTCTCTTCAGAATTCCCCATAGGTGTTTGATTGGGTTCAGATCAGGAGACATACTTGGCCACTGAATCACTTTCACCCTATTCTTCTTCAGAAATCCAACAGTGGCCTTAGATGTGTGTTTAGTCATGTTGGAAAAGTGCATGATGACCAAGGGCATGGAGTGATGGTAGCATCTTCTCTTTCAGTATAGAGCAATACATCTGTGAATTAATGATGCCATAAATTAAATGCAGCTCCCGGACACCAGCAGCACTCTTGCAGCCCCACATAAGGACACTGCCACCACCATGTTTCACTGTAGGCACCATGCATTTTTCTTTTTATTCCTCACCTTTGCGATGCCATACAGTTTTGAAGCCATCAGTTCCAAAAACATTTATCTTGGTCTCATCACTCCAAAGTATAGAGTCCCAGAAGTATTCATCTTTGTCAGCATGGGCCCTGGCAAACTCTAGGCAGACTTTTTTGTGCCTGGGCTTTAGGAGAGGCTTCTTTTGTGGACGGCATCCATGCATGCCATTCCTCTGCAGTGTACGTCATATTGTGTCATGGGAAAAAGTCACCCCAGTTTGGCTTTCTACTTCTTTAGATAACTGCAGTGAACTTGCATGCCGATTTTCTTCAACACTTCTCATCAGAAGATGCTTCTGTTGAGGTGTTAATTTTATGGACGACCTGGATGTCTCTGTGAGATGGTTGCAGTTCCATCTTTCTTAAATTTTTGTACCACTTTTGCTACATTATTCTGACTGATAAGTAAAGCTTTGCTGATCTTCTTGTAGCCTTCACCTTTGTGGTGTAAAGAAATTATTTTCTTTGGGGAATTCTGAAGAGACAAGTTGAGCATCACCGTCCATCCAGCATCCAGTCACTAAAAGAGGTCATTATGGAAGAATGGAAAAAAATTGATGTTGCAAAATGTCGCCAACTTGTTCATTCCATGCCTAGAAGACTTGGTGCTGTCATTAAAAATCATGGAGACCATACAAAGTACTAGATGTAGTAGTTTTTGTTGTGGGATGTACTCATTTTTGCACCACCCTAATTTGAGTAAAACTGAAAAATCTGTAATCTAAGTTTATATTATTAACCTTACTTTCACGTTATAAGTTAAACAGATGTTATATTAAACTTTGCCTTTTCAACATTTTGGAAATTGTTTGTGTTCATTGAGATATTGTTTAAAATGTTACTTTTCAAAGGGGGTGTACTCATTTACGCTGAGCACTGTACATTCATGTCAACTACTGCATAGAGCTTTATAAATGATCTCTCAGAGTTATCAACTTTGACTGGGTCACTGTCAGCCCCTGCAGAACTTGATCAGGCAACTGAATGCTTAGAGTCAACATTCCGCCATACCTTAGATAATGTAGCTCCTCTTTAAAGGAAAATGGTCAGAGACAAAAAATTAGCACCCTGGTATAATGATGACACTCACACTTTAAAACAGACCACTCAAAAATTGGAATGTAAATGGCGTCAAACAAAATTGGTAGTGTTCAAATTAGTGTGGAAGGAGAGCTTCCTGAAGTATAGAAAAGCTCTTAGTGCTGCTAGATCAACATATCTCTCCTCCCTAATAGAAGATAACAAAAATAATCCTAGATTCCTATTTAATACTGTAGCAAAATTAACCAGGAATAAGTCCACTATAGACATATGCACACCTGTAGTATGTAGTAGCAACGATTTCATGAATTTTTTTTAATGACAAAATTGAGAATATCCGACAAAAAAATTCAAACTACTAATTTAAGGTCAGACAATGTAAGTGACCCTGTAGTTAACAATATAACTGTATCAGATCAGCAATTAGAATGTTTTACTCCCCTAAGAGAAACTGAATTACTTTCATTAATCTCTGCATCAAAAACCTCAACTTGTGTACTAGATCCCTTACTTACACATCTACTCAAACAGATAACACCTGAAGTAATTGAACCGCTTCTAAAAATAATAAATTCTTCTCTTACGATTGGCTATGTACCCAAATCCTTAAAGAAGTTATCAAACCCCTGATTAAAAACCCTGACCTTGATCCCTGTCAGCTGTCCAATTATTGGCCAATATCAAACCTCCCCTTTATCTCTGAGATCCTTGAAAAAGCTGTGGCACAGCAGTTATGCTTATATTTACATAGGAATAACATCCATGAAATGTATCAGTCAGGATTTAGACCTTATCATAGCACAGAGACAGCTCTGGTTAAAGTAGTAAACGACCTACTGTTGGTGTCTGATCAGGGCTATGTCTTGCTGCTTGTGTTGCTTGACCTTAGTGCAGCATTTGATACCATTGATCATTCCATTCTTCTGGATAGACTAGAAAATGTTGTGGGAGTTAAGGGAACAGCCCTCTCCTGGCTCAGGTCTTATTTAACTGATTGCTATCAGTATGTTAATGTAAATGGTGATATTTCTAGACATACTGAGGTAAAGTTTGGTGTTCCACAAGGTTCTGTCTTGGGTCCACTGCTTTTTTCTTTATATATGTTACCTCTGGATGATATTATTCATAAACATTGTACTAGTTTCCACTGTTATGCTGATGACACACAGTTGCAGGTTTCTGCAAAACCTGATGAGAGACACCAGCTTAATAGAATTGAGGAATGTGTAAAGGACGTTAGACACTGGATGCCTATTAATTTCCTTTTGCTAAACTCTGACAAGACTGAAGTACTTGTACTAGGACCACATGCAGCTAGAAGTAAGTTTTCTGATTACACAGTAACTCTGGATGGCCTTTCTGTTTCTTCATGTGCAGCAGTAAAAGACCTCGGGGTGATTATTGACCCCAGTCTTTCATTCGAAACTCACATTGATAACATCACCCAGATAGCTTTCTTTCATCTCAGAAATATTGCTAAGATAAGAAATTTAATGTTACTACATGACACGGAAAAACTAGTTCATGCTTTCGTTACCTCCAGGTTGGATTATTGTAATGCCTTACTGTCTGGTTGTTCCAATAAGTGCATAAACAAACTCCAGTTAGTTCAAAATGCAGCAGCAAGAGTCCTTACTAGAACTAGAAAATATGACCACATCACCCCTGTCTTATCCACAATGCACTGGCTCCCAATCAAATTTCGTATTGATTATAAAATGCTACTATTGACCTTTAAAGCACTGAATGGTCTCGCACCACAGTACCTGAGTGAACTTCTGCTCCTTTATGACCCGCCACGCCTACTTAGATCAAAAGGTGCAGGCTATTTGCTGGTACCTCGTATAGTGAAGGCTACATCAGGGGGCAGAGCCTTTTCTTACAAAGCCCCACAGTTATGGAACAGCCTTCCAAGTAGTGTTTGGGAATCAGACACAGTTTCAGTGTTTAAGTCAAGGCTGAAAACATATCTGTTTAGTCAAGCCTTTTGTTAATGGTGTTTATGAGGTAAATGTGTAGATCTGGAGGTTCCTCAGACATAGAGTGTTTTGGTAAACTGGGATGTATGGATGCTGTCAGTCCCCCACTTGCTTGCTCACTCGAGTTTGTTGATGGCGTAGTGGCTGGCTGCTTTATGTCCTGGGGCTCCCTCATGCCTGTGTTACCTTCTGTCTCTCCCCTTTTAGTTATCCTGTCATAGTTAGTTGCCTGAGTCCCTGCTTGTATTCAGTGCAATATGTATACTATTCCTACTTATTCAGGTGACATTGGGCATACCTAACAACCTGTTTTTTTCTCTCTCTCTCTCTCTCTCTCCCCCCAAATCTGTCCGTCTGAGTTACATGTCGGCCCTGGGATCGAGATGCTGACCTCTTCGGCTCCTCAGACCTGCCTGATCCATCCTGGTGCCCTGTGTCTGGTTGGAGTCTCATTGCATCGCTCCTGTGGAGGGCGGCCCCATGTGGACAGTTGGGGGTCGCGCCTGGAGGACGCTCTGGACTCTTGCAGTGGTGCTTTTGTGGCTGGGGACTTAAGTTGACTTGCTGACTTTAGGACTGCAGTTGACTTGCTGACTTTAGGGCTGCAGTTGACTTGCTGACTTTAGGGCTGCAGTTGACTTGCTGACTTTAGGGCTGCAGTTGACTTGCTGTCTTTGGGACTGCAGTTGTCATGAACAGTTTTGCGCTCAGGTTTCTGTCGGTAGGGGGTTTATAGCATCAACAAAGCTGACTTTATATTAAGACTGTTAATGTTATATTCATGTTGTCTGTTGTTGCCCAAATGAGGATGGGTTCCCTTTTGAGTCTGGTTCCTCTCAAGGTTTCTTCCTCATGTCATCTGAGGGAGTTTTTCCTTGCCACCATTGCCACAGGCTTGCTCATTGGGGATAGATTAGGGATAAAATTAGCTCATATTTTAAGTTGTTCAAATTCTGTAAAGCTGCTTTGCGACAATGTTTATTTTTAAAAGCGCTATACATATAAACTTGACTTGACTTGACTCTCACATGGAGAGCTTGCGGCTGATGTACAACACAGGACGCTCCTCCCCCTCCACCACCTGGGACAAAACGGCCCCCAGCCCTCTGTCTGATGTGTCGGTCTGTAAAACAAAAGGGAGAGAAAAGTCAGGAGAATGGTACAGTAGGCCCCCACACAAAACCGCCTTTATCTGAGCAAAAGCCTGTTCGCATGGCTCCATCCACTGGAATGGATCTGGTGCCCCTTTTTAGTGAGGTCAGTCAGCGGGCTGGTGACATCCAAAAAGTTAGGCACAAACCGCCTATAATAGCCAGCCAGCCCCAGGAACTGCCTCACCCCCTTTTTGATCTTAGGTCATGGGCAGGCTGCAATCGCTGCAGTCTTATCAATTTGGGGATGCACCTGCCATGACCCAATTGGAAGCCCAGATACCGTACTTCCCCCCGTCCAGTCACACACTTTGAGTTTGCTGAGAGCCCAGCATGCCTCAGCAACATCAGAACCACCCTCACCCTGAGGTGCTGCTCTCAATCATTACTATAAATGATTATATTGTCCAAGTATGCTGCCGCGTACGCATTGTGGGGACGGAGAATTTGGTCCATGAGATGCTGAAACATCGCTGGAGCCCCAAACAACATGAAAGGAAGGGTGACAAATTGGTGTAAACCAAATGGAGTGGAAAAGGCCGTTTTCTTGCGGGATAATGGAGTCAAGGGGATCTGCCAATATCCCTTTGTCAAGTCCAGTGTCAAATAAAAGTGAGCTGCACCTAACCAATCAAGCAGTTCATCAATGCGGGGCATCGGATATGCGTCAAATTTAGACACCGCATTGACTTTTCTATAGTCCACACAGAACTGGACCGACCCATCGGTCTTGGGAACCAAGACCACCGGGCTGCCCCAGTCGCTGTGTGACTCCTCAATTATGCCCATCTTAAGCATAGCCTGGAGTTCATCCCAAACCACATTTTCTTGTGTTCGGGGAGCCGATACGGGTGGCTGCACACCATCACCCCTGAGGGAGTCTCTATGTGGTGTTCTATGAGGTTAGTGTGACCAGGGAGGGGCGAGAATACATTGGAGAATTCCTCCTGCAACCTAATTACCTGTTCTCTCTGGGACGGTGAGAGATGATCTCCACAGGGGACTGGGGTGAATTGGACTGCACTTTTTGGCCTTACATCCAGTCCCAGCTCCGCCCTCTCTGGAACTACCATTGCCAGAGACACAGGAACCTCCTCTCACCATGGTTTCAGGAGATTGAGGTGGTAAATTTGGCATGTGTCATCCCATCTGGCTGTTTGACCTCATAGTCGGCTTGTTTTTTTGCCGAAGTCCCTGCTTGCACTCAGTGCAAAATGCATACTGTTCCTACTTATTCAGGTGACATTGGACATACCTAACAACCTGTGTTTTCTCTCTCTTCCCCCCATCTGTCCCTCTGAGTTACATGTCAATCCTGAGATCGAGATGCTGACCTCTTCTGCTCCTCGGACCTGCCTGATCCATCCTGATGCCCTATGTCTGGTCGGAGTCTCATCACATCGTTCCTGTGGAGGATGGCCCCATATGGACAGTTGAAAGTCACACTTGGAAGATGCTCTGGACACTTACAGTAATGCTTTTATGGCTGAGGACTACAGTTGACGTGCTAACTTTAGGACTGCAGTTGTCATGAACAGTTTTGCACTCAAGTTTCCACCAATGAAGAGTTATAACATTAGTGAAAACAGTTAAAACTGTTAATGTTATAGTCATGTTGTCTGTTGTTGCCCAAATGAGGATGGGTTCCCTTTTGAATCTGGTTCCTCTCGAGGTTTCTTCCTCATGTTGTCTGAGGGAGTTTTTCCTTGCCACCATCACCACAGGCTTGCCCATTGGGGATAGAATACGGATAATTTTTTTTTTCCAAGGTTTCTTTATTGATTTTTCCAAGAGTAAATTCAAAGGTATAGGATATGTCCAAAGCACAATAAGTGATGCAATTTGTGGAGCTGACATTAGGAATGATACCACACCTTGATTATAAAGCAGCAGATCAACGATAAAAGAACAAATCCTACCTTGCCCCCCCACCCACCAACCATATATGGTACACAGTTTAACACAAAATAACCAAAACATGACATGAATAAATAAATAAATTAATAATGATAATAATAATAAATCTGTAATAAAACCTAGATAAAATAAATAATAATAAAAAAACACAAAACAAAAACAAAAAAAAACAGCAATAACAAGTACATACACAAAGCCTGCAACCTTGAAAATATATTACCACAGTAGTCTATTGTCTGTAAAGTGTACTCACAGTTCTAGTCTGTCACAGAGGGGAGGTTCAACTCGTCAATGTAGTCAGACAAATATCCCCACGTTTTAGTGAACTTGCGGGTAGAGCCCTTCATGCTCCATCTTATTTTTTCTATTTTCATAAAATAAAGGATATCTTTAATCAGGGAACTGAATGAAGGGGTGTTAGGAGACTTCCACCTCAGCAGAATTAGACGCCTTGCTACTAGAGTGATAAATGCAACAAAATCAGCTTTATATGAGGATAGGGAGATTGTAGAGGGAAGAACACCAAACAACGCAGTAAATGGAGAAGGAGGAATTGTTTGTTCGAATACGTATGACAGGATATCAAATACCTTAGACCAGTATTCAAATAGTTTGGGACAGAACCAGAGTGTATGTGCCAGTGTCGCAGGTGCTGAGTGACACCGCTCACATGTGGGGTCAATGTCAGGAAAAAAACGGTTCAATTTAACCCTAGTCCAGTGAACCCGGTGGACAATCTTACATTGAATGACGCCATGTTTAGCACATATTGATGATGAATGTACTCGTTGCAAGATTAATTCCCATTCGACATCTGGGATCTCCTCTCCAAGATCCTCCTCCCATTGAGTCTTAATTGGATTGAGAGTGACAGGTCGTAAGGCATACATTCTCTTATAAATAGAGGATATCATTCCCCTCACATTAGGAAGAGGTATTACAAGGGAGTCAATGGGGTTAGCAGATGGCACATTAGGGAAATTGGGATATAAGGATTTCACAAAGCTGCGTATCTGTAAATATCTAAAGAAATGTGATGCAGGTAAGGAATATTTTTCAGACAATTGTTGAAATGATGCAAATACCCCATCTATATACAGATCCTTTAAAGATTTGATACTTAACCTAGACCATAAGGACCATGCTCCATCAATCAGTGAAGGTGGAAAAACTAAATTTGAAGTGAGAGGAGAGAGGATGGAAATATCACACAGATTGAAATGCTTTCTGAACTGGTTCCAAATTCTCATTGAGGTTTTAACACAAATATTTTTAGTGTATGGAGACAGAGAAAATCTGAGAGGGGAGTACAATAAGGCCTTCAAAGAAGTGGGTTTACATGATAAAGCTTCCATCTGAAGCCAGGTAGGCTGTGGACTGAGAGTGTCTAAATGCAACCAGAAGTGCAAGGTTCTAATATTGGCAGCCCAATAATAGTACTGTAAATTAGGCAATGCCATGCCTCCAAGTCTCTTAGGCCTTTGGAGGAGCGTTTTACGAATTCTGGGTGCTTTTCCGTTCCAGATAAATTCTGTTATTATGTTCTCAATCTTACGAAAAAATGTTTGCGGGAGGAATATGGGGATGGTCTGGAAAAGATAGGAGAACTTAGGTAGGGTAATCATTTTAACAGAATTAATTCTAGCTGGCAGTGATAGGGGTAAAATTGACCACCTTTCAAAGTCATTTTGTACATGGGATAGCAAACTTGCAAAATTAAACTTAAACAAGTCCTGAAACTTTTCTGTGACCTGCACTCCCAGATAAGTAAATCTGTGATTTGCTATCTTAAATGGAAAAGTGTGAGTAGGATATGCTCGAGCTGCAGCATTTATAGGGAAAAACTCACTCTTACTAAGATTTAATTTGTAGCCTGATATAGAGCCGAATGCTGTGAGGGACTGAAGTGCAGCAGGTATGGATGTGGAGATGTTTGACACATAAAGCAGAAGATCGTCAGCATAAAGTGGCACCTTATGTTCTATACCTGATCTAGACATGCCCGCAATATCTTGGTTGGATCTAAGGAGGATAGCCAGAGGTTCAATTGCTATAGCGAACAAAAGTGGGCTTAAAGGACATCCTTGTCGAGTGGAACGGTGTAGGCGGAAGTATTCAGAGAAGTTATTATTAGTCCTGACAGAGGCCTTTGGAGCAGAGTATAACAACTGAACCCAGGTGGTAAATTTTTGTCCAAGACCAAATTGTTGCAAAGTGTGAAACAGGTACGGCCAGCCCACTCTGTCGAATGCTTTCAGAGCATCAAGAGAAATCAGGGCTTCGGTGGTGGTGGATGAGGGTTGACTATAAATAATATTATAAAGGCGCCTCAGATTGTAAAATGAATGCCTATGTCTAATGAACCCTGTCTGATCTGGGGATATGATGGTCGGCAGTATAGGGTCTAAGCGAAGTGCTAACAGTTTAGAAAGTAGCTTTAGGTCCACATTCAACAAGCTGATGGGCCGATATGAGGCACAGTCCAGTGGGTCTTTGTTTTTTTTAAGAATCAAAGATATAGTGGCATGATTGAGAGTGGGTGGGAGAGTATGGTTTTCAAAAGATTCATTGTACATATCGAGAAGCAAAGGGGCCAATAATGGAAAAAATGCTCTATAAAATTCTACTGGGTAGCCGTCAGGCCCTGGACATTTACCGCCCTGCATTGAAGCCATTGCAATCTTAAGTTCTTCCACAGATAGAGGTTGGTCCAAACTACTGGCCGCCTCCTCATCCACCTTTGGAATGTCCAAGGAATCAAAAAAGAGATCAAATTCAGAAGAATCTGGTGTGTGCTCTGGAGTATATAGCAAGCTGTAGTAATCCTTAAAGCAATCATTAATTTCTTTTGGGTCCGTTGTTGGCCCTATAGGGGTCCTAATTTGGAGTATTTTGTGGGAAGATGCTTCTTTTTTGAGTTGGTGCGCAAGCAGCCGTCCCGCCTTATCACCCTGTTCATAATACTTACATTTAGACCTAAATAGCATTTCTTCCTCCCTCTGTGTAGAACAAATGTCAAAGTTTGCTTGTAAGGTAAGGCGTTCTTTATATAAATCAGGGGAAGGATTGGCTGCATATAGCCTGTCAATTACCCCAATTTTCGCTATCAGCTTAGACAGTTCGTCCTCTCTTGTTCTCCTCTCAAATGCAGTATATGAAATAATATTCCCTCTGAGATATGCTTTCAATGTCTCCCAAAGAGTGGATGCAGAGATATCAGGAGTTTTATTAATTTCTACAAACATTTCAATCTGTGCAGATATAAACTGGAGAAATTTTTCACTAGATAACAAGCGTGTGTTTAATCGCCAAGGAGGACGAGTAGAGTTAAGTCCCTGAAAGGCTATTGTTAAAGAAATTGGTGCATGGTCTGATATTACTATGGGATTGTAGGTTACAGATTTGACAGAGGGCAGTAAATTATTTTGTATTAAAAAGTAGTCAATACGTGTAAATGTCCGGTGGACAGGAGAGAAAAATGAATATTGTTTACTATTTGGATACAGAAAGCGCCATGGATCAGATATGTGAAGTTCCTCCATAATGGATTTAATTAATTGTGCAGATCTGGATGAGGAGTGTGTTTTGGTTGAGGATCTATCAAGGGCTGGGTTGATCCAGCAGTTAAAGTCCCCTCCAAGAATGAGAGAATGTGTTGCAACATCTGTGAGCTTAGAGAAAAAAGTTTTGAAAAAATTATGATCGTCCCAATTAGGCCCATAAATATTTGCAAGGATAAGTGGAGTATTATGTATTTTGCCAGTGACAATAACATACCTCTCACTTGGATCTGCTAGAACATTAGAACAGATAAAAGGGACTGACTTGTGTATGAGAATAGCTGTACCCCTCGCCTTGGCCTGAAATTTTGAGTGATATATTTGACCTATCCATTTTTTTCTCAATCTAATATGGTCCACCACTTTTAGATGTGTCTCTTGTAAATAAACTATATGTGCCCCTAATTTACGAAGATGACCCAGAACTTTGTTACGTTTCATTGGTGCATTTAGACCCCTGCAATTCCAGCTGACAAAATTAAGCTCAATCCTATTGAACTGTTGCATATGACATGTTTGATAAGGCATTGAAAAGTAGGCTACTGCAGGTTGTCAACACAAGTGAAAAAATATTTAAGCAGGCATAAAGAAAAACAAAAACACACAATATTAAAGAATAAAGGAAAACACAAACAAAAAATGTTAAAATACACCCCTCCCTTGCTAAAGCATCAACTGAACATGACGCGCGCTTACCCCCCCTTAAACTCGACGAACAAACTGAAGTAGCACAATTGCTCATGCTCACTCCAGGGCCGCCTACGTGCCGTAGAGGCCAGTGACTTCACTTAAATGGGTAATTCAAACAAGTGGCAAATAAGAACCATAACAGCATTTCAGTATATAGACTGAGTTATGACATAAACCAGATAACTTAAATAAATTAACCTGTCGCATATATTGGAAGAAGAAAATAGTTCACTCGGTTATTTCCTCACCATCGGCAGTATTATCTGTGTCGGGTAGTCCAAGGGGTTTAATGGACTTGATAAACTCCTCCGCGGCCAAGGGGTCGTTGAATTTGTGCAAAGTTCCATCAGGCAGCGTTATTTTCAGCAGGGCTGGAAACACCAGCCTGAATTTCACCTCCTTGATGGAACGAAGCAGGCGTTTTGCCTCCCTGAACTCTCCACGTTTGCTGGCCACAGCAGCTGTGTAGTCAGGGAAAAGCAACACTCTCCTGTCTTGGTAGACGACTGGGGAAAGCTCTACGGCCCTGCGTAGAATCCGGTCCCGATCTTGATAGTAGTGTAGGCGAATGATGAACGGTCTGGGAGGATCATCTTTCTTGGGCTTCTGGCGTAAACTGCGGTGCGCTCTGTCCACGATAGGTTTATGGTCGAGTTTGAAAATATCCTGCAACAGTCCAGAGACAAATTCGGTCGGGTTTGGGCCCTCCACATTCTCCGGTATTTCAACCAGTCTAACATTATTTCTTCTCGAACGCCCCTCCAGATCCTCGCATTTAGCAGTCAGCTGCGACACTTGCGTTTTCAGAGTTTGCATGACATTCTCCAACTCGCTTAAGCGATCACCCTGGTCTGAAGCAGCATGTTCCAACTCCCTGATAGTGCCCTCGTGTGTGTCCACTTTTTGTTGCAATGGTGTTATCGCACTTCTCAGTTCGGTTCTTACTGTTGCAATCTCCGATCTCAGTTCAGTGGACAGCGAGTTGATTTTACCACATATGTCGTCCCTGATAGCATTCATCATCTCCTGTAGCGAGCTAGCATCCGTCTCGCCGACTTGTGAAGGGCTCTTTTTGGATTTCCCCGAATCTTTCTTTCGTGATACTTCACGACAGAACTCAGTCATAACTCAGTCGAGTGATCTCTAAACTTGTTAATAATATGATAGAAATAGCTGTACAGTCGAATATTCCGCCGAAATAAGTTACAAATAGGTCACATAGCCTCAGAGCACTGAAGCACACGTCCTACATGTTCTGTGTCCACGTGCGCCCCACCGAATACGGATACAATTAGCTCATGTTTTAAGTCATTCAAATTCTGTAAAGCTGCTTTGCGACAATATTTATTGTTAAAAGAGCTATACAAATAAACTTGACTTGACTCGACCTCCCCAATTCGCCATGTGACCTTAAAGCACCCTTGCCACTTGGCAAGCAATTTTGAACTTGAGGTGGGCAGTAAAATGAAGACTTTATCTCCCGGTGCAAATTCCCTTAGCTGTGCCCCTCTGTTTTATAGGTGAACTTGATGTTCTTGGGCCTGTAGCAAATTCTCCTGGGTTATGTGACTCAGTGCATGGAGTTTTGCTCTCAGGTCAAAAACGTACTGAATTTCATTTTTACTTTGAGAAGACCCCTCCTCCCAATTTTCTTTGATGATGTCTAAGACACTGTGGGGCTCGCACCCATACAGCAATTCAAATGGGGAAAACCTGGTTGAGGCTTGTGGGACCTTGCACACTGCAAACAACAGATGGCCGAGCCACCTGTCCCAATTTTTAGCATCCCCGTGAACGAATTTATGAATCACGTTCTTAAGTGTTTGGTTAAATCGTTCGACCAGCCCATCAATTTGCGGACAATAAACACTAGTATGAATCGATTTAGGTGGCACGGTGGTGTAGTGGTTAGTGCTGTCGCCACACAGTGTTGCTCTGCAGCACTGTGTGAAAGGTACTGCTTCCAGGTATTGCGTTGCATAATCCACAATGATCCAAAGTGATACCCACGTGCAGGTTGATCTAATGGCCCAATGAGATCCATGCCAATTCTTTCGAAGGGGATCTCAATTAATGTCAATGGGCACAATGGCGCTTTTAGTGTGGCTGCTGGATTTACCAGCTGGCATTCGCAACAAGCCGCACACCACTTGTGGACATCAGCACGAATCCCTGGTCAATAGAAATGGGCCATGAGATGATTCGGTGTTTTATCCTGCCCCAAATGCCTAGCCATAGGATTATGATGAGCCGCATGGAATAAAAGTTCTCTGCGGCTCTTTGGGACCAAAAACTGTATTGTCTTTTCTTTAGTTTGAGTGTCCTGCATCACTCGATACAGTCTATCCTTAATAATAGAAAAATACGGAAAGGAAAGAGCAATGTTAGGCTGGAGGATTTGACCATCAATTACTTTCACTTGGTCAAAGGTGTGTCTCAGAGACTCGTTATGTGCCTGTTCCAATGGGAAATCCCCTAAGGGGTTCCCCAGAGAGAGAGGAGGGCTCTCCCAACTCTCTGTGTCATCATGACGCGGAGCTGACGCGGGCGTCCCTGAGACCACCTCCCCAGCTAATATTGCAGTGGGATTCCGTCCTGATGTATTACTGCAGGACTTACCCACTCCTATTTGTTTCATTAATGTCTTAAACTCCAGCTAATTGGCCCCCAGGATCAGTGGGTGAGTGAGACTTGAACTAACAGCGGTCTCTATGTGATGCTTTTCTCCCTGGAAGTAGATAGTGATGGGCACCAGTGGATATTTGTGTATATCACCATGCACACACTTCGCCTTCACCAAACAATGCATTTTCTTGTGCCCAGCATTGAGTCAGGTTTTGATGTATGGAGGTCTGATTACAGCTTGAATCCACCAAAGCCTGATGTGTACCCCCTTGAATACTCAGTTATCCTGTACACCCCTGCTCAAACAGGGGAGACCTGAAGCGCATCGGAGATGCGAACCAGCAGCCCTGCTTCCTTGTGGAAGCGCTGATTCCCCTTCCCTCCATGCTCACAGACCTGCCCGGGCCTGCTCACGGTTCTGGTGGGCATGGATGAGTTCAACTATATATAGAGAGAGGGGGTTAATGGTGGCACAGACACAAGAGGAGAAGGGACAGTAGAAACATGAGGATAAACACGGGTGCGGGGAGCAGGTCTTGGGGGAGTTAGCCCATTTCCGTGGGGCTGGGGTAGGGGAGGGCTGAGGAGAGGGAGGGGAAGAAGGAGAAAGCGAAAGTGAGAGAGAGGAAGTGGTAGCACAACCTGCTTCCGGATATGCTGTCAGATGATCCTCGGCCAGTTGGACTGTCTCCTCCAGCGATGTCAGTCAGTGACACCAGATCCATGCTGACATCCCGCTCAACAGCTGGGCAGCGAACTGCTCCAGTGTCACCGCGACATGCTCAAACAGCTTGAGGAAGGCATTGGGGTCATCCTGTGGGCCCATCTTCACTAGCTGGATGGGCACCTTGGCCGCAGAAAATGACCGCTGGAGCACCCACAGACTGGATCCAGCTCTGTATCGCCTGCCAGTTCTCTGCCTGGGCTTCAAGCAGAGCCTTGAAGCACCAGCCCTAATCTACTACCAGCGTAATGAGGGCATGCTGCTGGTGCTGGAGGTCATTGACAAGCATTTGCAGGAGCTCTTTGACTGGTTCGGATCCCATGGTTTCGGCACCAGTGTAACAACTTTTGAACTTTGGGGAAACAGAGGAACAGGAAGCAGGCTTCAGAACAGGCGAGTTCTTTTATTTGAATACACTTTTCAGTGTCAAACAAATGCATGCACGACCAGGGTGGCACAACTCTCTCTCTCTCTCTCTCTCTCATTCCTAAGACACACAGAGACACAGGTTAATAGACAGCCAGTAATTTGACACAGGTGCAGCTCATCACGTTACCCGCTGATTAAACCTACCTCCTTGCTGTTTACAGCCAACGCTTGACCATGCCCCCGCTGCCAGAGTTACTTATGAAGTTAATTGGTTGGACCAGCTCTTATTTAGAGGTTTCATACCAAAGGGGGTGAATACCTATGCATACTCCAGATTTCTGTTTTTTCATCTTAATTATTGTTTGTGCTACAATAAAACAAACAAACCAACAAAAAAAACAATTTGCACCATTAAAGTGGTAGGCATGTTGTGTAAATCAAATGGTGCTAACCCCCCAAAATCCATTTTAATTCCAGCTTGTAATGCGACAAAACAGGACAAACACCCAGGGGGATGAATACTTTTACAAGACACTGTAGCTTCATCTCACATCTTGAAAAAAAGAGAAAATCCCAACCTTTAATTGAAAGAAATTTATTCAGAGAAAAACAAATTCCTCATCAAGAAATAATCTTTTTCAACAAAAAACACATGCCACTATTATTGGCACACCTACATTTAATACTTTGTACAACCTCCCTTTGCCAGTAAAACAGCACTGAATCTTCTCCTACAACATTTTATAAAGTTGGAGAATACAGAGCAGGGCATCTGAGACCATTCCTCTTTACACAATCTCTCCAGATCATCCAGGGTCCTTGGCCCTCTCTTGCGCACTGTCCTCTTCAGCTCACCCCACAGGTTTTCACTGATGTTCAGGTCAGGGAACTGAGATGGCCATGGCTGAAGCTTGATTCTGTGGTTAACATTTTTGTGTTGATTTCAACATATGCTTTGGATCATTGTCCTGCTAGAAGATCCAGTGACGACCCAGTTTTAGTTTCCTGGGAGAGGCAGCCAGATTTTGATTTAAAATGTCCTGCTATTTCATGAAGTCCATGATGCCATGTATCCTCACAAGGTTTCCAGGGCCTTTGAAGGAAAACAGCACTGAACATCATAGAACTTTCACCATATTTTACAGTTGGGATTGGGTTCATTTCATTATAGCCATCTTTCTTTTTACGCCAAACCTACCTTGAGTGTTTATTGCTAAAAAGCTTAATTTTTGTTACATCAGACCAGTCAAAGTTGTAGTAATGTTCTGTAAACCTCAGGTGCTTACGTTTGTGGTTACCTGACACAAAAGGCTTTTTTCTGGCATACCCTTTGGAAGGTATGCCAGAAAAATACCTTTTGGAAGGTATGCCAGAAAAAAAGCCTTTTGTGTCAGTTAACCACAAATGTAAGCACCTGAGGTTTACAGAATCTGTTGACACAGAATTGGCATCTGAAACCAATCTGTGGTGGTTTTAGAGATTTGGAAACCCCAAGATTTTACTTTCTCTTGTAATTCACCAACAGTGATTCTTGGGGATTTTTTTGGCTTCTCTTACCCTCCTCCTCACTGTACGTGGGGGCAAAATAAATTTGGGTTGTCTTCCAGGCAAATTTGTAACAGTTCCATTTGGTGTCCACTTTTTTTATTATTATTATTATTATTATTATTATTATTATTATTGCCCTAAAAGTAGAAATGGGCATTTTCAGGCAAGTAGCTAAGTTTTTAAAAAAATCATTCCTGACTTCTGAAGGTCAATACACTTCTCTCTCATTTGGTTTGTGTGTTCTATTATCTTTCCCATGTTGATAGATGATTAAGGGAATTTGGCCTCTGTGTCACCTCATATTTATACCCCTGTTAATCAGGAAGTCATGGATTACAGCTTGAAAGTTCCTACAGACTCCAATCAACTGAAAAATGTACAATTTAAATGGAAAGCATGCTTTAGTTACAGATGTGGACAAATTTATTGGTACCCTTACAGCTCACTGAAACAATGTATTATTCCTCCTAAAAAGTGATGAAAATAAAAACAATTTTCTCCTGTATTCCTGCATGCCTTTGGTATGTCATAGAGTAAAGCAAAAAAAAAGTGTGAAAAGAGATAAGTTATTGTTTATTCTACAAAGATGTTATAAAATGTCCTGGATAGATTTGTTGGTACCACTAGAAAAGATTATAAATAATTGGATTATAGTGATATTTCAAACTTAGGCCACCCATTTTTTATCTTTAGGTTCACAGATTTTTTCAACATATTTTTGATGATGTCGGTCGAAATAAAAATAAAAGTGTCCTTGTCCAATTTTTTTTTTTTTTGCATGGCAATATTTCAATGTCGGATTAAGATGAAAAAATAATTTAAATTCAAGAGACACACTTTAAATACATACACACGCACACACACACATACATACATACATATATATATATATATATATATATATATATATATATATATATATATATATTGTGTGTGTGTTCTTGTGTATAAGTTTATAACACGGAGTAGCATTCCAGTACTTACTCCTCTGAAGGAATGTGGCCATATGACCGTTGAGCTCTCATGAGCACATCGAAGGCTGATACGTTAGTTTTTTGTTTCTTTTTTATCAGACATCTAGTTTTTGGGTTTGTTTACCTGACATGTTTCGACGTACGACTGTCGTCTTCCTCAGAGTGTCACCGGATGTTATTGGTGACGCATCTTTTATCAGCTGATGATTCCGAAGGCGTGGCCTTCCTGTCTGGATTGACAGGTCGGTCACGCCTTCTACTGTCAGTTCGTCCCCTGCAAGATGGCACTCCAGGTATGGGAGAGCATGTATGCTCCCTCATCTCGGTTGATGGTCCTCGGGCTTCGCTTACGGATCTCTATGGCCTCCCTGATCCAGCGCTGATATTTATTATCTTCTGTGCGGATGACTCTGGCATTCCCCCAGTCCATAATATGATTTTCCCTTTTGCAATGATCTGTTATGGCTGACTTATAATTTTCCTGTTGTGCCTTTTCTTTTATTGTTCGGGTTTGTCTTATAGCTGTCTCCTTTTCACACTCTTTCTTATGTTCATTTTTTCTTGTGTTGAAACTCCTTCCTGTCTCCCCAATGTAAGTTTTATTGCATAATTGACATGGAATCTCATATATGGTGTTGCATCTGTTGTCTGGATGTATTCTGTCTTTGGGATGAACCAGGATCTGACGGAGTGTTGTGTATGGTTTGACAGGTGTGTTAATGTTGTGTTTCCTCATTGCTCTTTGAATGCGTTCAGTTATTCCCCTAATGTATGGTAATGTAACTACTCCCCTGTGTTCTTGTTTGTTAGTTTGTTTTTTCCCTTTCTTCTGTGTTTTGTTGTTCTTAACCTGTTCCACCCCTTTGGATATTGCCCATTGTGGATATTGACATGCCTTCAGTGCGTGTTGTATATGTTGTTCCTCCTGTTCTTTGTCCTGTGGATCTGTAATTATTGCTGTGCGTTCATGTAATGTTCTGACTACTGATATTTTGTGCATTATGGGGTGTTCGGAAGTCCAGTTTAAATATTGGTCGGTGTGTGTGGGTTTTCTGTGTACTTTTATTTTGATGTCCCCATCTTCTGTGTGATGTATTTTTAAATCCAAAAATGCTATTGACTGCTCCGTTTCTTCTTCATGTGTGAATTTTATATTACCGGTATTATCTATGGTGTTGAGATGGTCGGTGAGTTGTTGAGTGTGTCCCCTCTTAACTTTTTCTAATATGTCATCCACGTAACGTTTCCAGAGTGTTGGCCTGTATTCTGCTGGTATTGTAGTGAGTGCTTTCTGTTCCAGATCTTCCATGAAAAAGCCGCACATGATGGCTGATAGTGGGTCTCCCATGGCAAAACCTTCCTTTTGTCTGTAAATTGTATTCCTGAACTGAAAGTATGTGGATGTGGCGATGAATTGAAGGAGCTGAGTGATGTCTTGTACAGTGAGGTTTGTGCGTTTCTTGAGCGTCCTGTCTGTTTTTAATTTTTCTTGTACTATCTGTATGGTGGCTTCCGTGGGTGTTCTGGTGAAAAGAGATATGACGTCGTGTGATATGAAAACTTCGTCTTGTTGCATTTTGATGTTTTTTAGTTCTTCTGCCAGTTGTTTTGAGTTTTTGCAGTGTTGGTCTGTGAGTCCTAGTAATGGTTTAATTATTTCGGTGAGTGCTTTTGATAAGTTGTATGTGACTGAACCAATGCTATCTACTATGGGGCGTAATGGTGTTCCTGGTTTGTGTATTTTTGGTGTGCCGTAAATCCTGGGGATGACGTTGGCTGTGAGTACTAAATGATTGTATGCCTGCTTATCTATTTTATTTTCATCGAGTAGTGGTTTGAGTAGTGCTTTAAGTTTCTTTGTCTTGTCTTCTGTTGGGTCTTTTTTTAATATTTCAAATGCGTTGTCACTGAGTAATTCAATCATTTTTCGTTCATATTCATCAGTGTCCATAATAACTGTTGTCCTGCCTTTATCTGCTGGGAGGATTGTGATATCTTTATTTTTAGCTAATGTTCTCATGGCTTTGGCTTCCTGTTTGGTGATGTTACTGGGTGGTGGTTTGGCCGTTTTCAATATACCAGCTATTGCGTTTCTTAGTGCTGCTTTTTGTCCCTGATCCTGTATTTTCTCACATGCTAATTTAGTTGCCAGAATTAATTCATCGTGAGGTATATTGTTCGGTGTGACAGCGTAGTTGAGTCCTTTTGCTAATATACTGCGTTCTGCTTGTGAGAGTTTGTACCTTGATATATTATGAATCCATTTGTCGTTGATGTGTGCGTGCTCCGGTTCTGCCTTCTTTTTCTGTGCGATGAGTTTGTCCAGTTTTCGTATTTGTCGGGTTTTTGTCATGGTGAATTCCTGCTCGTGTATGTCTGCCAAGTGTCCGTGTAATGCTAATTCCATTTCCTTGTTTTGGGGAAACCGGTGTTTGAAAGTTTCCGTCTCCCTATGTAGTTCGCTGTTGATATTTAGTTTGTCCGTTGTGCACCGTATCCGTTCTTTTACCAGAGTCATCCGCACTTTCCTGATCATCTTTTCCGCGTTTCTGGTTGGAATTGGGTTCTTGATGTTCAGGCTGGCCGGTACGACTTCCTCATCCCGGCAGCGCAGATTGAATCTCAGGTGATTCCTGTAGCGTGCCCGTTTTCGTGTCAATCTCTCTATGCGGCGAAACTCCTTGATGCTTTCGTCTCCATAACTTATTCTTAATCTTTCGATTACGTTCATTATGTCTTATATTAAATATAGTTAGTTTTTTGTTTCTTTTTTATCAGACATCTAGTTTTTGGGTTTGTTTACCTGACATGTTTCGACGTACGACTGTTGTCTTCCTCAGAGTGTCACCGGATGTTATTGGTGACGCATCTTTTATCAGCTGATGATTCCGAAGGCGTGGCCTTCCTGTCTGGATTGACAGGTCGGTCACGCCTTCTACTGTCAGTTCGTCCCCTGCAAGATGGCACTCCAGGTATGGGAGAGCATGTATGCTCCCTCATCTCGGTTGATGGTCCTCGGGCTTCGCTTACGGATCTCTATGGCCTCCCTGATCCAGCGCTGATGTTTATTATCTTCTGTGCGGATGACTCTGGCATTCCCCCAGTCCATAATATGATTTTCCCTTTTGCAATGATCTGTTATGGCTGACTTATAATTTTCCTGTTGTGCCTTTTCTTTTATTGCTCGGGTTTGTCTTATAGCTGTCTCCTTTTCGCACTCTTTCTTATGTTCATTTTTTCTTGTGTTGAAACTCCTTCCTGTCTCCCCAATGTAAGTTTTATTGCATAATTGACATGGAATCTCATATATGGTGTTGCATCTGTTGTCCGGATGTATTCTGTCATCCCAAAGACAGAATACATCCGGACAACAGATGCAACACCATATATGAGATTCCATGTCAATTATGCAATAAAACTTACATTGGGGAGACAGGAAGGAGTTTCAACACAAGAAAAAATGAACATAAGAAAGAGTGCGAAAAGGAGACAGCTATAAGACAAACCCGAGCAATAAAAGAAAAGGCACAACAGGAAAATTATAAGTCAGCCATAACAGATCATTGCAAAAGGGAAAATCATATTATGGACTGGGGGAATGCCAGAGTCATCCGCACAGAAGATAATAAACATCAGCGCTGGATCAGGGAGGCCATAGAGATCCGTAAGCGAAACCCGAGGACCATCAACCGAGATGAGGGAGCATACATGCTCTCCCATACCTGGAGTGCCATCTTGCAGGGGACGAACTGACAGTAGAAGGCATGACCGACCTGTCAATCCAGACAGGAAGGCCACACCTTCGGAATCATCAGCTGATAAAAGATGCGTCACCAATAACATCCGGTGACACTCTGAGGAAGACGACAGTCGTACGTCGAAACATGTCAGGTAAACAAACCCAAAAACTAGATGTCTGATAAAAAAGAAACAAAAAACTAACTATATTTAATATAAGACATAATGAACGTAATCGAAAGAAGGCTGATACGTTCGTGCTACTTGATTCGATAGGACTCTCTGCGGCACCATCCTCTTCTAATTCCACAGTCAGATACTTGCAGCCAAAATCGCGAACTAACGTTATGGCAGGCATATTCGGCATCGCACTCGTTACATCACCACCTTCTTTCTGAGAACCAAAGATCGTTTTGATCTTTTCATTGTTTACTTTCAACGCTTGAGAGACGAAATCGCCCACGTTTTGGTTAGTGAGACAGTGAAAAGACTTTCCTTTACCACACTTTATGCTTACGTACAGTTGAGGTGATAGCTCGGAATCCATGCTGTCAGCGTCAGCCATGGTCAGCACGAGGTTGACACTGTCGTAACGCGGTCATAAATGCCATAAAAACATTCAAGTGAATACTCAATGTCGTAAATAGTTTTGTTTTCGGACTCGGCTGAAGTGGATATATACAACACACATTGTCATTTGTATTTGCGATTCTAATACTGTTTACTTAAAGAAATATGAGTACCAGGGATACAGTGCTGTTACAAGAAAAATATGTGACTATTTTTTTTACATTTCTTTTTGTACGTTTCGGCGGTTAAAATAAAAATAAAAATACGCACAGACTTTTTATTTTTCTAGCGTAGTATTTAACTGCCGTCAGCGGATCCGTGATCCAAAAAATCTAAAATGAGTCGCCTTACTGTCTTCTTTAATTAAAGTCACACATGTTCAATCTTTTAATCAGCCATTCAGTCTATTTAAATGGAGAAAAGTCATCATTCTGCCATTTGGTATCGTTGCGTGTACCACATTGACCTTGGACCAGAGAACGCAAAGGAGAGAGTTGTTTGAGGGGATCAGAAAGAAAATTATAAACAAGCATGTTAAAGGCAAAGACTATAAGACCATCTCCAAGCAGCTTGATGTTCCTGTGAGTACAGTTGCAAATATTATTAAGAAGTTTAAGTTTCATGGGACTGTAGCCAACTTGCCTGGACATGGCCACAAGAGGAAAATTGACCACAGATTGAACCACTGTTAGTGGAGCCAAAGGAAAAACAAAGTGTAACCAAAGGATAGTGCCAATGGTAAAAAGAGTCAAGGAAAGCTTCCAAAAAGATAAAAGTTGAGCTCCAAGGTCAAGGCATATCAATGTCTGATTGCACCATCTGTCACTTTTTGAGCGACAATAGGCTCAGTGGAAGAAGACACAGGAGGACTCCATTGTGGAGAAAATAAACTTGAAAATAGCCAGACTGGAATTTGTTAAAATGCATATTGACAAGGCTTCTGGGAGAATGTACTTTGGACAGATGAGACAAAACTCAAGCTTATTGGCAAGTCACATCAGCTCTATACCCATAGAACAAAAAATTAAGCTTTCAAAGAAAAGAACACCATACCTACTGTGAAACATGGAGGAGTCTTGGTTATGATTTGGGGCTGCTTTGCTGTGTCTGGCACGGGATGCCTTGATTCTGTGCAGGGCACAATGAAATCTCAAGACTATCAAGGCATTCTGGAGCAAAACTTACTACCCAGTGTCAGAAAGCTCTGTCTCAGTTGCAGGTCATGGGTCCTCTAACATGATAAAGACCCAAAACACACAGCTAAAAGCACCCAATAATGGTGAAGAACAAAACATTAGACTATTCTGAAGTAGCCTTCTATGAGCCCTGATCTGAATCCTATCAAACATCTCTGGAAAGAGCTGAAACATGCAGTCTGGAGAAGGCACCCCTCAAACCTAAGACAGCTAGAGCAATTTGCTTAGGAAGAGTGGGCCAAACTACCTGCTGACAGGTGCAGAAGTCTCACTGAGAGCTACAGAAATCCCTTGTTTGCAGTGATTGCCTCTATAGGTTGTGCAACAAAATATTAGATTAAGGGTCCCATCATTTTTGTCCATGCCATTTTCATTTTTAATTTTTTAAAAATATTCTGTTGAATCAAAAATCAAAAGCAAAGTCTGATTTTTATTAAATATGGAATAAACAATGATGGATGCCAATTAATTTTGTCAGTTTCAGGTTAATAGAGAGAGAATAGAGAGAGAATGGCTTTGTCACTGCACAAATGTACAACACAATTTAGTTCATCGTAGGAGAGCAAAGCTGCTGCACACATGCGCGCTGCCACTCTTTACAGAAAATTGTGAGTTCTTTTTTTTCATGGAAGGTTACCAGCACATTTGTCCATGTCTGTACATTGTGTTCACTATAATTTCCAGGGGTGCCATCAATAGTGGCACATTGTGTTTTTGTTGAAACTAATTCTTTCTTGATAAGGGCTTTGTTTTTCACTGAATAAATTTATTTCACTTAAAGGTTAGTGTGGAACTAAGGAGGTGATTGAGCACCAGTTTGTGAATGGAGAGTGAGGCCAGGGAAGGTGAGTGGCAAAACAATCAAACCTATGGTTAATTAATGTTGGTGTGTGTGTGTGTGTGTGTGTGTGTGTGTGTGTGTGTGTGTGTGTGTGTGTGTGTGTGTGTGTTTGTTTGTTCCTAATGACAACTGAGCTGATAGCTGATAAGAGGAATGGCTGAGAGGAGAAGGGCCAGTGCTCCGACGAGAGTGGTGGGGTGTGTGTGCATGCATGTGTGTATAGGTGCACCTGTCAAATGCTACAAAGTGATTAAAAATAATTTTAAAAAGGTGGTAAAACAGAAACCCACCTGTCCCTGCGTTTCAGGATCCACACTCAATCAGATGATCATTACACTGGTACCGAAACCTGGGACACTGAAGCAAACCATGACCATTCAAAGAGCTTGTCCATGCCCTCACTGCCACCCAACAGAACCAGCACCAGGTACTGGACACCAAGTGCAGTGAGCAGGAGTGGCACTTCAAAGCCTTTTTGCAGGCTCAGCAGGAGGACTGTCATCCTATGGCTCATCAAGTTTCAAGTTAATTTTTATAGCTCTTTTAACAATAGACATTTTTGCAAAGCAGCTTTACAGAAAATTAAAGACTTTAAACATGAGCTAATTTTATCCTTAATTTATCCCCATTGAACAAGCCTGTGGCAACAGTGGCAAGGAAAAATTCCCTCAGACACCATGAGGAAGAAATCTTGAGAGGAACCAGACTCAAAAGGGAACCCATCCTCATTTGGGTGATAACAGATAGCGTGATTATAAATAACTTGATTCCATAACAGTGTCACAAAGTATAACTGTGAAACCAGGAAATTTATTATAGTTTTAACATGAAGTATGCTTTGTTGAAGTTATAAACTGTTCATTGATGGAAACTTAAGTGCAAAACTGTTCATGACAAATGCAGTCCTAAAGTTAGCAAGCCAACTGACGTCCTCAGACATAAATGTATTACTGTCCAGAGCCATCTTCCAAGTGCAACTTTTGACTGTCCCTATGGGGCCTTCCTCAATAGGAGCAATGTGATGAGACTCCAGCCAGACATAGGGCATCAGAATGGATCAGGCAGGTCCGAGGAGCAGACGAGGTCAGCATCTCAGTCTCAGGATCGACGTGTAACTCAGAGGGACAGACAGCTCGTGGCTCAACATGCTGGCCGGTGCTCCAGCCACCAAGTCAGTGGGCTTTGCTCACGTCACCCTGACCAAAATGGGGCTGCATGATGACCCAGAGGCTTTCTTGGCACTCTTTGAGTGAGCCGTGTAGATGTACAGTGGTGTTTGAAAGTTTGTGAACCCTTTAGAATTTTCTATATTTCTGTATAAATATGACCTAAAACATCATCAAATTTTCACACAAGTCCTAAAAGTAGATAAAGAGAACCCAGTTAAACAAAAGAGACAAAAATATTATACTTGGTCATTTATTTATTGAGGAAAATGATCCAATATTACATATCTGTGAGTGGCAAAAGTATGTGAACCTCTAGGATTAGCAGTTAATTTGAAAGTGAAATTAGAGTCAGGTGTTTTCAATCAATGGGATGACAATCAGGTGTGAGTGGGCACCCTGTTTTATTTAAAGAACAGGGATCTATCAAGTCTGATCTTCACAACACATGTTTGTGGAAGTGTATCATGGCATGAACAAAGGAGATTTCTGAGGACCTCAGAAAAAGCATTGTTGATGCTCATCAGGCTGGAAAAGGTTACAAAACCATCATTAAAGAGTTTGGACTCCACCAATCCACAGTCAGACAGATCGTGTACAAATGGAGGAAATTCAAGACCATTGTTACCCTCCCCAGGAGTGGTCGACCAACAAAGATCACTCCAAGAGCAAGGAGTGTAATAGTCGGCGAGGTCACAAAGGACCCCAGGGTAACTTCTAAGCAACTGAAGGCCTCTCTCACATTGGCTAATGTTAATGTTCATGAGTCCACCATCAGGAGAACACTGAACAACAGTACGTAGTGGATGTTCATTATGTCTAACTATTACAAATATTTTAAGTTCGTTTCTTAGACAAGGATATTTTTTAATCTTGTTACCTTGTTGACAGTTTCGGCGAGAATCTCCCGCCTTCTTCAGAAACAGTCACCAGATGTCGAGTGGTGACGTGCCTTATCAGCTGATGTTGCGTGCAGGAGGCGTGAACGTCCCGCCCAATTTGACAGGACACGGACAAGACAATAGCTTTTTTGGACTTAAAAATACACCACACAGAAGAAGGGAACATTAGAATTACAACATACAGAAAACCTACACACACCGACCAATATCTTCTCTGGACATCTGAACATCCCATCGCACACAAAATGTCAGTAATCAGAACACTATACGACCGAACACAGAACATTACAGAGGAGAAAGACAGACAGGAGGAGGACCAACACATCCAACAGGCATTAAAAAACTGCCAATATCCACCGTGGGCAATTCGGAAAGGGAAATTACAGACACAAATAAAAGAAAATAAACAAACAAGAAAAAACACCGAAAAAACAAACCGAGGCTTTGTCACACTACCATACATAAAAGGAGTCACAGAACGCATCCAACGATCCATGAGGAAATACCACATCAACACCCTGGTCAAACCATACAAGAATCTCCGACAGCTGCTAGTTCACCCCAAAGACAAAATACAACTGGACAATAAATGCAACGTCATCTATGAAATCCCTTGCCGTTCATGTAATAAAGTCTATATTGGTGAAACGGGCAGATGCTTCCATACTCGAAGGAAAGAACACCAATTAGAATGTGAAAAAGAAACAACAAGAAGACTCAAGATCCGAAAAAGAAAAAGCACACCAAGAAAACCTAAAATCAGCCATTTCAGACCACTGCAAACGGCAAAATCACATAATGAATTGGGAAGAGGCCAGAGTCATTCGCGCTGAAGAAAATAGATTCCAGCGTTGGATTTTAGAGGCAGTGGAGATACGCAAGCGGGCGCAGAGGACGATGAACCGGGACGAGGGAGCGTATGCACTGTCGCACACCTGGAGCGCCGTCCTGGAGGAGCGACCTGACAGCAGGAGGCGTGGACTACCTGTCAAATTGGGCGGGACGTTCACGCCTCCTGCACGCAACATCAGCTGATAAGGCACGTCACCACTCGACATCTGGTGACTGTTTCTGAAGAAGGCGGGAGATTCTCGCCGAAACTGTCAACAAGGTAACAAGATTAAAAAATATCCTTGTCTAAGAAACGAACTTAAAATAACTGAACAACAGTGGTGTGCATGGTAGGGTTGCAAGCAGAAAGCCACTGCTCTCCAAAAAGAACATTGCTGCTCATCTGCAGTTTGCTAAAGATCACGTGGACAAGCCAGAAGACTACTGGAAAAATGCTTTGTGGACAGATGAGACCAAAATAGAACTTTTTGGTTTAAATGAGAAGCGTTATGTTTGGAGAAAGGAAAACACTGCATTCCAGCATAAGAACCTCATCCCATCTGTGAAACATGGTGGTGGTAGTATCATGGTTTGGGCCTGTTTTGCTGCATCTGGGCCAGGACGGCTTGCCATCATTGATGAAACAATGAATTCTGAATTATACCAGCAAATTTTAAAGGAAAATGTCAGGACATCTGTCCATGAACTGAATCTCAAGAGAAGGTGGGTCATGCAGCAAGACAACGATCCTAAGCACACAAGTCGTTCTACCAAAGAATGGTTAAAGAAGAATAAAATTAATGTTTTGGAATGACCAAGTCAAAGTCCTGACCTTAATCCAACCGAAATGTTGTGGAAGGACCTGAAGCGAGCAGTTCATGTGAGGAAACCCACCAACATCTCAGAGTTGAAGCTGTTCTATACGGAGGAATGGGCTAAAATTCCTCCAAGCCGGTGTGCAGGACTGATCAACAGTTACTGGAAACGTTTAGTTGCAGTTATTGCTGCACCTATAGTGACACCAGTTACTGAAAGCAAAGGTTCACATACTTTTTCCACTCACAGATATGTAATATTGGATCATTTTCCTCAATAAATAAATGACCAAGTATAATATTTTTGTCTCATTCGTTTAACTGGGTTCTCTTTATCTACTTTTAGGACTTGTGTGAAAATTTGATGATGTTTTAGGTCATATTTATGCAGAAATATGGAAAATTCTAAAGGGTTCACAAACTTTCAAGCACCACTGTAGGGATGGAGCTCACTTACTGCTGCTCCAAACTGGGGAAGCCCAGCTCATGGCCCAGCAGCTGCCCACCGACAATAGGCTGGAGTATGCAGATCTGAAGTGCATGATCCTACAACACGTTGACTGTACCCTCAAACAGCATTGCCAGCGCTTCTGTGCACTGACCTTGGAGGAAGTTGATTGCCCATTTGTGTATGGCCAGCAGCTCCAGGACTCCTATCAGTGGTAGTTGGGAGCAGAAGATCATGACTCTGAGGGGGTGATCGATGCAATTGCACTGGAGCAGTTCATTGCTCAGCTGCCAAGATGGACAGCGGAGTGGGTCCAGTGCCACTGCCCAGCATCACTGGACAGAGTGATCAAAGTTGGTGGAGGATCATCTGGCGGTGGTTCTAATGCCAGGTGGACACCCTGTCTATTCTCTTCTCTCTCTCTCTCTCTCTCTCTCTCTCTCTCTCTCCCTCTCTCTCTTGTTCCTCCCATCCACCCCTTCACAGAGGTGGGGGTCGACTCCTCCACAGATGGGAGGAACGGGAGGAACAAGAGAGGAGAAGAGACAGGGTGTCCACCTGGCACTAGAACCACCGCCAGATGGTCCTCCACCAACTTGATCACTCTGTCCATGAGTCCGTGGTTTCCTTTCCCCTCCCTCCCCTTATGCTTCTGTGTCTTTCCCCTATCTGAGTGATTGCTGAACCACCTGTTCAGAGGTGAGATCTTGGCCAGTGTGCTGGCACTACGGGGAGCCTGGGCACTTCCAGGACCAGTGCCATGCAGTGGAGGTAGGGGAAGTGGTCTGGATTTCCCATGCACCAGAGACCACCCCCAGTTGAGCTGGAATGTCCCACATATACCAGTAAGTATCCAAGGGAGTGTATATCACATGTTGATGGATTCAGGCTCCAACCAGACCTCCATCTACCAATGTTTGGTTCAAGCTGAGACACTGGGTACAGCACCTATAGTGATGTATGATGTGTGCATGGGGATATTCACAAATACCTGCTGGTGGTGGTCAAAATCCAATTTCAGGGAGCAAATTATAATGTTGAGGTCACGGTTAGCCCGCACCTCACCCACCCACCCACCAATTCTTGGGATGGATTGGTCAGGGTTTAAAAACTTAATGGAGTGAGTAGTGGTGGGTGGGCCCTGCAGTAGCATGTCACGGGGGATCCCAGTGTAAAATTGACTGGGGAAGCCGTCCCAAAGCCAGCTACATCAGCTCTGGTTCATAACAACATGGAAAGCAGGGAGCGCCCTGTTCCTCCCTTCTCTCTTGGGAATTCCCCAGTGGATTTCCCTCTGGAGCAAGTGAGAGATCAGACTCTGTGACATGCTTTTGGCCAAGTGTGAGTAATCGATGGTCAAGTTCTCCAGCTGAATATTGCACTCTCCTGCCTGTACTTTTCAGTAGTTAAGGATGGGTTGTATTGAGTGATGCAGGACACTCAAGGCAGAGAAGAAACAACCCAATTACTAGTCCCAAAGAGCCGTAGGGAATTTTTATTCCATGCGGCTCATTATCATCCCATGGCAGGGCAATTAGGGAAGGATAAAACACTAAAACAGCTTGTGGCCCTTTTCTATTGGCTGAGCATTCATGGCAATGTTCGCAAGTGGTGCACAGCATGTCATGAATGTCAGCTGATAAATACACCGGCCACCCCAAAAGTGCTATTGCGCCCTCTACCTTTGATTAATATTCCCTTCACAAGAATTGGCATGGATCTTCTCAGGCCATTAGATCGATTTGCATGAGAATATTGCTTTGTGTTAGTCTTAATGCATTATACAACATGATACCTGGAAGCAGTGCCTCTATGCAATATTTCTGCACTGAGTGTTGCGGAAGCACTTTTCCACATTATCTGCTGAGTCAGGATTCCAAAAGAAATCCTGACTGATCAAGGCAGAACATTTATGTCGCACACACTTTGCGAACTGTATGAATTACTGGGGATGAAATTGATTCATACCAGTGTTTACCATCTGCAAATGGATGGGCTGGTCAAATGATTTAATCAAATGCACAAAAACATGATTCATAAGTTCATTCATGGGGATGCTAGAAATTGGGACAAATGGCTTGACCCCCTTTTTAATTTGCAGTGTGAGAGTCTGTGCACAAGCCTCCAGAGAGTTTTCCCCATTCAAATTATTGTATGGTCATAAATCTTGTGGCATCCTAGATGTCATCAGGGAAAGTTGGGAGGAGGAACCTTCTAACAGCAAAAACGAAATTCAGTATCTTCTTGACCTGAGAGCAAAATTCCACACACTGCGTTAATTAACTCAGGAGAATTTGCTACAGGTGCAAGAATGGCAATCCCAGCTGTATCATAGGGGGCACGGCTAAGGAAATTTGCACCGGGCGATAAAGTGCTTGTTTTACTTCCCATGTCAAACTCAAAATTATTCACCAAGTGGCAAGGGCCATTTGAGGTCACACAGAAAATTGAGGAAGTCGACTATGAGGTCAGGCCCATGGATGGGGCAGTGCTTGTGAAATTTACCACCTCAAGCTCCTGAAACCATGCAGACATGAAGTATCTGTGGCCTTGGCAATGGTACTTCCCAGGAGGGTGGAGCTGGGACTGGAAGTAAGTCCAAAAAGTGTGTCCCAATTCACCATGGTACCCTGTGGAGACCACCTCTCGCTGTCACAGAGAGCACATATTATCAGGTTGCAGGAGGAATTGTGCAATGTGTTTTTTGCCCCTTCCTGATCACACTAACCTCACAGAGCCCCACATAGAGCCCCTGTCCCTGTGTTTCAGCATCCACACTCAATAAGGGAATCATTACAGTTGGGTTTTTCTAATTTTTTTTCAGTGTGAGATGAAGCTACTTCACCAAAAGTTGGATGTTTTCTAACTCTTTTTACTAATCTTTACAAGGGATGCCAATAATCATGGAGGACACTGTATGGTCCATATGTTATTTCATAGTTTTGATGTCTTCAGTGTGTGTGGCGTGAATGGAGAGGCCTCCCTCTCCATTCACAAACTGGCACTCAATCACCCCCTTGTTTCCACATACCCCCACTGCCCAATTCAGGCTGGGGAGCCATCCGGCCTGCAGCTGACTCCCCCCCCAGCTGGAAAAGTAGTCCGCCACCACCATCTGCCCCTGGCCTGTAGACTACGTTGAATTCAAAGGGCTGCAGAACCAGATATCAACCAGTGATCTGAATGTTGGCATCCTTCATGCATCCTACAATGTAGAAAATGTATTATGTCATCTATTGTAAGCATATCCTCCGGTGGTATTACATGTGGATAGCATTCTGATTGTTCTAGTTCTGGTTGCGGTTCAAACTCGCGTGCACTGAAGTGTGAGGCAAAATGTTCTTCAAGTTTTCTTGTTAGAACCAGTGGTTTGTTGAGTCGTGACAATGATGAATACTCCTTCATTAACCAGAATTCCTTCTCTGTGTCTCTCTGCTCGCTAGCAACATTCAATTCATCCGCCTTGTTTTTAAAGTAGGCATTCTTTAATTTTGTACGCATCTTTCTAGTCTCATAGTACAAGATTGTGGCAGCGGGGGCGTGGTTAAGCGTCGGTCTGTGAACGGAGGGCGGAGTCAGGGAAGGTAAGTGGCAGAATCACTGCACCTGAGGTCTATTAATGTGTGTTTGTGTGTCTTCCCCAGTGACTGCACCCTATTTAAGGAGAGAGCGAGAGCAGAGGGGAGCTCTCTCCCCAACCAGAAGACTAGTCTGTGTGCGTGCGTGCGTGTATGGCTGGGAGAGTGTTCAAGCTGAAAAGCTGAAAATAAAGAGTTTTGAACTTAATTCTGGCCTGCTGTCTTTCTGTGCTCCTCCCACTCCTAGGAACTGCCACAGTGGTGCCGAAACCCGGGAACAGAGCACAGGAAAAGAACAGCTCCATGGAGTCCTCCCCCTTTGCAGACCTGGTCCACGCCCTCGCCACGGCCCAGCAGAGCCAGCAGCAGGCGCTAGTCACCCTCCGGAAGGAGCAAGAGCACCAGTTCGAGGCCCTGGTGTTGGCGCAGCAGGAAGACCGACAGGCGTTCCGGCACCTCCTCGAGTCGGCGGGGTCCACCACCTCCACCACCGCGGGCCCTTCTCCCCTCACCCTAACTAAGATGGGCCCGCATGATGACCCTGAGGCCTTCCTCACGCTCTTTGAGCAGGCAGCAGAGGCCTCGGGCTGGCTGGTGGAACAGCGCGCGGCACGCTGCCTCCCCCTGCTAACGGGCGAGGTGCAGCTGGCCGCACTACAGCTCCCCGCCGACTGCCGGCTGGTCTACACGGACCTTCACTGGGCCATCCTCCAGCGGGTGGGGCGCACCCCCGAACAGCAGCGACAGTGCTTCCGCGCTCTGCGCCTGGAGGAAGTTGGCCGGCTGTTCACGTTTGGCCAGCAGCTCCGGGACGCCTGCTGGCGGTGGTTGAGGGTCGACCGCTACGCCGAGGGAATCATTGATCAGGTGGTACTGGAGCAGTTCATTGCCCGCCTACCATAGGGGACTGCGGAGTGGGTCCAGTGCCACCGCCTGGTGTCGCTGGATCAGGCCATCGAGTTGGCGGAGGACCATTTGGCGGCTGTTCCAATGGCAGGACAGCGGACATCCTCTTCTTCCCTCTCCTCTCTCTCTCTCTCTCTCTCTCCCCCTCTTCTCCTGTGTCTCGTCCTCGCCCCGTTCCCCCACCACGGAGATGGGGGCCGGCCCCACCCCAGCCAGCCTGTCTCACCCGTGATGCCCTCCCGTTTTTCCCTTCTGTGTCTGTCTCTTCACCCCCTCAGGTGAGTGAGCCCCAGAGCGCCGGTGCAGAGAGGAAACCCGGGCCAGTTTGCTGGCGCTGCGGGGAGCCGGGCCACCTCCAACAGCAGTGTTCAGCAATGGAAGTGGGCGCGGTGGTTCGGATCCCCAATGCACCAGGAGCCGCCCTCGATTAGGCCGGAGCGTATCGCATACCGGTGAGTATCCAAGGGGATACATATCAGGCGTTGGTGGACTCTGGCTGTAATCAGACCTCAACTCACCAAAGCCTGGTGCAAGACGAGGCATTGGGGGGAGCACAGGGGGTGAAGGTGTTGTGTATGCACGGGGATATTCACAGCTACCCTTTAAGTGTCGGTCCACATTCTTTTCTGAGGAGAAAAATTTAGAGTAAAGGCGGCGGTTAATCCTCGCCTCACCCACTCGATAATTTTGGGGACTGATTGGCCGGGATTCGGGGAGTTAATGAGCCATTTAGTGAAGAGTGGGTCCTGCCCTAGTTCAGCAGGGGGAGGTCCCGGTGTCGCATTGGCGGGAACAGCTGTCACAGAGCCATCTACGTCATCTCCGCGTCAGAGTGAGGAGCAGCAGGCTCCTCCTCCCTCTCTCGGGGAATCCCTCACGGATTTTCCGTTAGAGCAGTCACGAGACGAGACTCTGCGGCATGCGTTTGACCAAGTGAGAGTAATCGATGGTCAAACGCTCCAGCCAAACGCCACCCCGTCCTTCCCCTATTTTTCTATTATGAAGGATAGATTATACCGAGTGACGCAGGACACTCAGACTAAAGAGCAAGTCACGCAGCTTTTGATTCCAAAGAGCCGCTGGGAATTGATATTCCAGGCGGCTCACTTTAATCCTATGGCGGGACACTTAGGGCAGGCTAAGACACTAGCCCGAATAATGGCCCGGTTCTATTGGCCAGGGATTCGCGGCGATGTCCGTAGGTGGTGTACGGAGTGCCGCGAATGCCAGTTAATAAATCCAGTGGCCATTCCAAAAGCGCCTTTGCACCCTCTCCCATTAATTGAGACCCTGTTCGAAAGAATTGGGATGGATCTCGTCGGGCCATTAGATCAGTTAACACGAGGGTACCGCTTTATTTTAGTTCTGGTGGACTATGCAACGCGATACCCAGAAGCAGTGCCTCTTCGCAATATCTCAGCACGCAGTATTGCGGAAGCGCTCTTCTGCGTCATCTCCCGAGTTGGAATCCCGAAAGAGATTCTGACTGACCAATGCACCTCGTTTATGTCATGTACACTGAATGAACTGTATGGGTTATTAGGAATTAAGCTGATCCGCACCAGCATTTATCACCCACAAACGGACGGTTTAGTTGAACGGTTCAATCGCACCCTCAAAAATATAATTTAAAAATTCGTAAGCGAGGACACACGTAATTGGGATAAATGGCTCGAACCCTTGTTATTTGCAGTGCGAGAGGTACCCCAAGCCTCCACGGGGTTCTCCCTGTTCGAATTGTTATATAGGCGTAAGCCGCACGGCATTCTAGATGTGCTGCGAGAAAATTGGGAGGAGGGACCTTCACAGAGTAAAAATGAAATTCAATACGTTATTGGCCTGTGCGCAAAACTCCACACATTCACACACCTAACCCAGGAGAATTTGCGGCAGGCCCAAGAACGGCAAACCCGCCTGTACGACAGGGGTACATGCCTTAGGGAGTTCGCACCGGGAGATAAAGTACTCGTACTGTTGCCCACATCGAGCTCCAAATTGATCGCCAAGTGGCAAGGACCCTTTGAGGTCATACGGCGAGTCGGGGACGTTGACTACGAGGTGAGGCGAATGGACAGGGGTGGGGCACTACAGATTTGCCACCTCAATCTGCTCAAACTCTGGAACGAGGAAGTCCCCGTGGCGTTGGTGTCAGTGGTTCCGGAGAAGGCGGAGCTGGGGCCGGAGGTTCAAAAGGGAGCATTGGCATCTCGTACCTCTCCAGTCCCCTGTGGAGACCACCTCTCCCCAACCCAACTCGCGGAGGTTGCCCAGTTGTAGACCGAGTTTTCAGACATGTTCTCGCCCCTGCCCGGCAGCACCAACCTCATAGGGCACCACATTGAGACGCCCCCGGGGGTGGTAGTGCGTAGCCGCTCTTACAGGCTACCCAAACACAAGAAAAAAGTGGTTCGGGAAGAACTCGAGGCCATGCTCGAAATGGGCATCATCGAAGAGTCCCACAGTGACTGGAGCAGCCTGGTTGTCTTGGTACCCAAGGCTGACGGGTCGGTCCAGTTCTGTGTAGACTATAGAAAAGTCAACGCAGTGTCTAAATTCGACGTGTACCCAATGCCTCGTATTGATGAGTTGCTCGATCGACTAGGCACCGGCTCGCTTTTACTCGACACTGGATTTGACAAAGGGTTATTGGCAGATCCCCTTGACTCCATTATCCTGAGAAAAAATGGCCTTTTCCACATCGTTTGGCTTACACCAGTTTGTCACACTTCCTTTTGGGCTGTTTGGGGCACCCGCTACGTTTCAGCGGCTGATGGATAGGGTCCTCTGCCCCCACGCTACCTATGCGGCCGCGTACCTCGACAATATCATTATTTACAGTAATGACTGGCCGCGGCACCTGCAACACCTGAGGGCCGTCCTTAGGTCGCTGAGGCGAGTGGGTCTCACAGCCAACCCGAAGAAGTGTGCGATTGGGCAGGTGGAAGTACGGTATCTGGGCTTCCACTTGGGCAACGGGCAGGTGCGTCCCCAAATTAACAAGACAGCAGCAATTGCGGCCTGCCCGAGGCCCAAGACCAAAAAGGGGGTGAGACAGTTCCTGGGGCTGGCTGGCTACTATCGTAGGTTTATACCTAATTATTCAGACATCACCAGCCCGCTGACTGATCTCACTAAAAAGGGGGCACCAGATCCGATCCAGTGGACGGAGCAATGCCAGCGGGCTTTCTCTGAGGTGAAGGCTGCACTGTGTGGGGGGACACTGTTACACTCCCCTGACTTTTCTCTCCCCTTTATGTTACAGACAGATGCATCAGACAGGGGGCTGGGGGCCCTTTTGTCCCAGGAGGTGGAGGGGGAGGACCGTCCATTGCTGTACATCAGCAGGAAGCTGTCGGTACGTGAGGGGCGCTACAGCACCATCGAAAAAGAGTTCCTCGCGATCAAGTGGGCGGCCCTCGCCCTCCGCTACTACCTGCTGGGATGCCCTTTCACCCTCTGTTCGGACCATGCGCCCCTCCAGTGGCTCCACCGCATGAAGGATGCCAACGCACGGATCACCTGTTGGTATCTGGCACTCCAACCTTTTAACTTCAAGGTGATCCACAAGCCGGGGGTGCAGATGGTCGTGGCGGACTTCCTCTCCTGTCAAGGGGGGGGGGGGAGTCGGCTGCAGACCGGACGGCCGCCCGGCCTGAGTCGGGCGGTGGGGGTATGTGGCAGTGGGGGCGTGGCTAAGCGTTGGTCTGTGACCGGAGGGCAGAGTCAGGGAAGGTAAGTGGCAGAATCACTGCACCTGAGGTCTATTAACGTGTGTTTGTGTGTCTTCCCCAGTGACCGCGCCCTATTTAAGGAGAGAGCGAGAGCAGAGGGGAGCTCTCTCCCCAACCAGAAGACTAGTGTGTGTGTGTGCGTGCGTGTATGGCTGGGAGAGTGTTCAAGCTGAAAATAAAGAGTTTTGAACTTAATTCTGGCCTGCCATCTTTCTGTGCTCCTCCCACTCCTGCAAACTGCCACAAAGATCTTTTTCTTTACCGGGTCTTTCTCTGCCAGGAGTTTTTGCATTAGTTCTCTATAGGTGTGGTTGGTCCAAGGCTTATCCATCTCCTTTTTGGTTTGTGGTGGTATCGTTTCCTTAGATGCTGTCAATATAGCCTTGGTTATTAGTTCCTCCACATCATCCAGTTGTCTGTTTGCCTGAGTATCTCCCAATAGAAGAGAACCTAGCCTTTCACTGTACTTGCCTTGAATATCGAGATCAGCCCTTAGTGCTCTTATATCTTATATAGTGCTTGGTGAGCTCTGGATTTCCGGAACATCTTGTGTACTTCTTTCTTTCTTGGAAAGGCGGCACTCATGACTACTATTCGGTGGTCAGAGTCAAATATTTGACTTTGCATCGGGTATACTCGACAGTTTGTTGTAGCATGTCTTACATACCAGTCAGCCAGGATTTAGTCTAGCCGACGCTTATATCCAAGGTTAGAGTGAAATGACCACCTATGCTTGTGTGATCGTGTTGCAAACATAGTGTTTAAGATGTAGAGCTGGTTACACTCAGCAGTTTCTAGGAGTTTTGTGCCATTAAAGCTGGTTATGTCTGTATCATGGTAAGATCCAACTCCTCTCCAGTTGCCATGGTTACAGTCCTTACCAATGGTCGCATTAAAATCTCTGGCCACAATGATCTTATAGGAAGGATGGTTTCCTTTCGTTTTCTGCATGGCTCTACTTAATATATGATAAAAGTTCTCCTTTATGGAGGTACTGTGTTCTTCAGTTGGGCAGTAGCAGCAATATATCATCAACTTTACTCCATACACCTTCACTCTGACCATAGTCATTCTACCTTCCATTACATGTTTAACATCTAAGAGCATGTGGTGCCAAAACAATGGCAACGCCTGCCCATGCCACACTCATGGCATTGAATACAACTTGCCAACCCTTCAGAACACAATCTTCAAAGCAGATCTCGCCCTCACCCCTTATATGGATCTCCTGCATGCACATTATATCCTGTGATAGGTTCTTACAGCGTGTCACACAATCCGCTAACTTGCTTTCACGTTTGCAGGTCCAAACATTGATTGTTCCAAGACGGAACCTATGATGTGTCTGCTTTGGTGCTAAAACTCTGATGTTATCCATTTACACACAAAACAAAAACAATGAACAATATTGCCTTTTATAACTATCTCCAGCCTGGAAGAGGCTACTTCACAACCTGGTGCCAGAGCTCCGTTTGATCACCCAGTCGCAAAACCGGGATCCCCAGGGTGCACCTGTCTTAGTGACGGAGGTGGAGCTGGCTTAAGTGTGAGAGGTGATTAGACTTACCGGGACTTATATATGCCTTGTAAGCCTAGCAGTAAAACTGAAATTTGTGCATCAAATTTCAACACAGTTTTCTGTGTGTGTGTGTGTGTGTGTGTGTGTGTGTGTGTGTGTGTGAATATTTTGACTTATGTACTCTGACAATACATTAGTAACATGTCATATATTTAATCACTTATTTCAAAACCTTAATGCTGTGTTTGATTAAAATATTATTTATTTTGACTGGCACATGCAGGTTACTATCAAGGAATCAGGTAAGTGGTTATCTATATGTCAGTGATATTTGCATACAGAGTGTAAATTGCTGATCTTGTGGTCAGTGGTGGTTATCTGAAAAATATTGGAGTCTAATTTAACAATACTTAAAGGTGCACTGGGTATGTTGAGTCAATGCCCATGTTCATAGGATCTCCATTTGCCTCTGGACTAGGGTGTCTAAAATTGCTAACAGGAGGCCCATACAAACACAAAAAGCTTTCAGAAGTCAAATTTTTTCAAATGGATTTTCTCAGCTGCATAATACTTTTGTTCAGAGGTGATGGCTTAAATGGAGGTCATGGCTTAAATTATGTTCTACATCCTCAATTTCAAAAAGTTTGGATGCTGTGTAAAACATAAATAAAAACAGAATGTGATGATTTGCAAATCCTGGAAACCCTATATTTCATTGAAAATAGTACAAAGACTTGCACTCTTGCAGAGTGCAAGTCTTTGCCAAATTCCAGCAGCACATTTAAAAAAAAATAGGTACCCTATGGGTACATGTGGCTACTGCTTATAAATAAAATTGTTTTCTGATACCATGTCCATACAGTAAATATAGCATATATATTTACTTTATGAGGCAGTAGCCACAAAAATGAAGTGTAATCCAAAAATTAATAATTTAAAAATCACAGAAGTAAAATATACCAAGTGTCTGTACTTTATATTATTCTACTCTTACCTCTTACAGTTTTCGAAACTGAAACCTCCAAACCGAGGCTGACATACACATGCTGTCACCACGGCCGAAACTCTTATTTCCTGGAAAAGGCCCGGTGCTAGAGCTCAGCTGTCTCAATACTCTTTTTGACAACTTCCTGTAACAACTTGGAAGTGTGTCACATCTACATGACACATGGGACCACTGACCAAAGAAGGCGAGGAAAGGGGGACAACCTGGAGTATATTTTAAAATAGGAACGCACTTTGATCAAGGAATCATTCAGGTGTGCCATTTCAAACTGGCTCACTGCTCTGGCAAATGACACACCCTCTGACTGGGAGCACTTCAAAACAGAGGTCTATAAAAGGGCCGAGGAGACCATAGGAAGAACAAGATCTGCCCCTAGACACCTATGGATCTCATCTGAGACCCTGGACATCATTGACCAGCACTGTGCTGCACACCTCCAAGGAGATCTGGCTGAGTACCACCGCCTCAATGGAATGCGTAACAAAGCCATCCGCTGAGACAGAAAAGTTCTGGGCTGAGCAAGCTTCCAACCTTGAGCATTCGTCTCAGCACAATGACCAACGCGAAGTGTATAGCCTCCTACGCAGGGCAAAGGCAGGCCCTAGACAACATAGCTTCCTCATAAAGGACCTCTCTGGGAACATTCTATCTATGGAAGGTGACTGCATCAATCACTGGAGGGAACACTTCAGCATGCTTTTCAACCATCCACCAGTCCCTGAGGACCCCATGCTCACCGAGGCCACCGATGCCACCAACGACCCAAACTCAGACTGTTCTACCACCCCAGTTACCTCCAATGAGGTCAAGGCTGCGCTGAGAAAGCTGAAAAACAGCAAAGCACCAGGCATCTGCAAGATAACAGCAGAGATGCTCAAGGCTGGTGGTGACCATATGATCCAGTGGCTCACCCAAATCATCAATCACATGTGGGTCCATGAGAGACTACCAGGAGACTGGAGACAGGGCATCATCCTACCCTTCTGGAAGAGAAAGGGCGACCAGCTTGTGTGTAGCAACCACCAAGGCATCACACTTCTCTCCATTCTTGGCAAACTCTTCACTCGGATTCTACTCACCAGAGCACTACCAGCTATCAGAAGCAGACGCCGTCCACAACAAGCCGGCTTCATGCCCAACTGCTCCACCATTGACCACATCTCAGCTCTTCGCCTCATCATCGAGAAGGTCTGGGAGTTCCGATGAGATCAGCATCTTTACATTGCCTTTGTCAACCTCAAGGCTGCCTTTGATGAGGTGGACCATGCAGCTTTATGGAGGAATCTGAAGATCCTCGGCGCACCACCTAAAATCATCACCCTCTTCCAACAGCTGTACAACAATGCTGAGAGTTGCATCCGTGTGAATGGCACAGACTCTGACTGGTTCTCCATCGACAGTGGAGTACGTCAGGGTTGTGTCACTGCTCCAGACCTCTTCAACTGCATCATCGACTATCTGATGACAAGGGTCTGAGAATGGGTCATAGGAGTCTTGTTCGGTGAATACACTCTGGCGGACCTTGACTATGCGGACTACACGTCCCTCCTTGTGGACACACTGGAGCAGCTCAGAGACACCTTAAGTGTGTTCGATGAAGAGGCCAAAAAATTAGGTCTATGTATTAACTGGAACAAGATGGAATTCATGTACATTGGAGATGGCCCTGACCCTCCATCTCTCCACATCGCAAACACCTCCGTTAACCTTCAACTATCTCGGTTCCACTATCACAAATACAGGCGACCTAAAACTGGAGGCAAGGAATGGCATTGGCAGTTATGCAGTCACTTTGGCAACCACTATGGTGGCACCATCACATCTCATTGAAGACCAAACTGCACATCTACAATGCCTCTATACTGTCAGTCCTCCTATATGGAGCTGAGGCCTGGCCACTCAACAACACCTTGGCAGCCAGACTCAGTGGATTTGACAGCAAAGCCCTATGGAGGATCATGGGCATCAGATGGCAGCAACATGTGTCCAACTCTCATTTACGAGTGCGCACCCAACAGCCCCCTGCTTCCTGCCTAGCAACTGCTTGCAGAGTAAGATGGTTTGGCCATGTACTTCGACTCCCTTCTGACCACCCAACATGGGTGCTCTTAGACTTTAACCCACACCAGGCAGGATGGAGATGCCCCGAGGAGCCCCTCGCACCTGGTGGCTAGACGTTGTGGCCAAGGACCTCGAAGCCTGCAACATCACCCTGCAACAAGCCCGCCAATTGGCAGAGGATCGGCAAAGATGGAGGGCCCTGACTTCTCTGGCTAGCTCTACGCATTACATGCAAGAGGACTAATAATAATAAGTCCATTTATTTCAAATGGTGAACTGAATTGTATATACTCACCAGCCATTTTAAACAGGAACACCTATATGCGTATGCACATGCACAATGTACATGAATTCCATCTTGTTACACTCATTCTTACATTTTTGCAACACGATGACATAGTGGCTACAGCCTCTATGAGGCAGTAGCCACAAAAAGTTGGGACAACTGTTTTTATTCATGGTTTATACAGCATCCCAACTTTTTTTGGAATTGGGGTTGTACATATTTTGCAGGGTGGTTGCACACTTAAGAAATAAAAGCAATTAACTATTGAACCTTTAAATGAGAAGTGAGGCCTGAAGTTCTTTGACTCTATATTTTATAGGTGTCCCAGCTTTGCACAGGCTCACTTAAGAGAAAGTTAATTAGTATATAAATATGTTTAGTGCTGCATTCAGCTAAAATTCATAGCTCATTTCTGACCTCAGACTAGGAAAAACCCAGAAAAAAATGCCCCTTCAACTCAGAATTCCTACTCGGAAAGGTCTCCTCAACTGTGAGTACAATACCTGACATCAAATCGACATGGCTGCAAACAGAATCAACTGTAAACAAAGTAGCACATCTTTACAGGCATATTACCTTGTTAAATATATAACACTGACTCAATAGCTGTTTTAAGGAGGTAAATATACATCATTAATCACAGCTAGCTGGTTAAATTGTTGCAAAAGACAAAAGACCATGGAAAACATGGTGGCATCCACTTTTTTTTCCGACTGTTGACAGAATTCCGAGTTCAGTTTTCCCACATCTGAATTAAGTCAAATGGAACATAAGTCAACTGACACATTCAGTATTTGCTATAGGATGTATAGTTCTGTTGTAATAACCCTGCCTATTGATGTAAGAAACTGAACTGGCTTGTAATTATTTCAAGTATAAAATCTGGCCATGGCTAATTATATGAAGTGCAATGAATGAACACTTTTGAAATAAAATGTTGAATTAGTTTTTAGAGAACTGAGTTGTCCTCCCGTGAATGTCTGAAATAGCAGATCATTGATAGAATTACTGGACTAGTTAAATAAATATGTGTCTAAAAGTAATATTTTACTTCAAAACAATATTAGAACAAAGTCTGGGTTCTTTCATATAATGCTGTTGTCTTAGCCATGTTCAATGTTTCTACTGTATTATTCTGTGGGACTTCTGGTGATGCAGATATTGACAGGAGCATCTGCAAGAGTGCAGGGTTTCTCAGGAATCTGGTATGTGTTTATTGAATTCCCGATTAATAACCCACTCCGAGCTGCAGCTGCTGTCTCTCTTACTTCTCACTAGATTTGACTTTTTCCTATTTTCTGTCTCTCTATCTCTCACACACACACACACACACACACACACACACACACACACACACACACCACTCTTCCCCCTCAAACTCTTAGAAACTTGTAAAGAAAGCAAAAATGCCTTCAAAAATTACAAAATGAAAATAATCACTTTATTGAGCAGTAAAATAACCAGTATAAATGTTATTGTAATTCACCTGTAAAGTTGTATCAGCCCCACCACTCCCACGTTTCATAAACGTTATATAAAATATTTCAATTAATATTTTTAAGAGGGCGGCACGGTGGTGTAGTGGTTAGCTCTGTCACCTCACAGCAAGAAGGTTCTGGGTTCAAGCCCAGTGACCGACAGGGGCCTTTCTGTGTGGAGTTTTCATGTTCTCCCTTAGCAAAAAGTAGTATACTTAAAGTTCATTTTGTAAAGTATTCTGAAGTGTAAGTATAAGTATATCAAGTGTACTACAGGCCATGTACTTCAAGTGTACTAGAAAGCATACTAATTTAATACTTCTTCGGACTAAATTGGAACATTTTAAGTTTATAAAAGTATACTTTCAAGTCCGTTTTAAGTTTACAAAAGTACACTTTCAAGTATATTCATTTATATACTATCAATGTACTTGGTATATCCTTATTGTGTACTTGAAGTATATCATAAGTACACTTATTTATGTACTGCCATTGTACTAGTTATATACTGTAAGTATACAAGAGGGATATACCAAGTACATTTACAGTATAGATATAGTATAGATGAGAGTACTTAAAGAGTACTTTTGCTAACTTAAAAGTAACTTTGAAGTATACTTTTATAAACTTAAAATGTTCCAATTTAGTCCGAAGAAGTATTAAATTAGTATGCTTTCTAGTACACTTGAAGTACATGGCCTGTAGTACACTTGATATACTTATACGTACACTTCAGAATACTTTACAAAATGAACTTTAAGTATACTACTTTTTGCTAAGGGAAACCAGTATAAAAATGTCATATAGGCTTGCCATTGAAAAGTTGTGTGGGAAGCTAAGTAACTGCTTTTGGTCTTACAACCGTTTTTTGGTTGATGGAGTTACGTACCACAGTAAAACCTATGACAGACTAAAGAAGAGATTCAACAGTGCTGCATACTTGAAAGATGGTACATTTTGTTGTATTATAGAATTGGTTGTTTTTAAACAAATATGTTCACATGAAATCTCTGCTTTTTGTCCATGTCGCAAACTATGTTGTGTTTTAGTTGACGTACTTAGTAAATCAGGCAGGCCTGTATGTAAAGATTCGCAAATAAATGTACAAAGTCATTTTGTATATGATGTTCAAAAAACTGAAACTGTTCATGCTGTCTCGCCTGACATGATCAAAACAAAATGTGTCCTTGTTGAAACAGCTGACACACTGTACATAACACCATTGCCAAACCCTTTTGAAAGGGACTAGTTAAATAAATAAAGTCAAGCCAAACTTTTTTCTGTTTTCCTGTTTTTGTGTATGATGAAGTGTAAGGTACATGAAGATAATGCAATTCAGTACACATAATGACTAAGTGTTAATCTCCAGAATTATAATAAGACATTAAACAAGACATGCATGTTGACGGTTGGGTTGGCTGGTAATGTTCATCATGTGCTGTTGAGTAAGGCTGCTGCAGAGGGGATGAAGGACTTTTTGTTTATAGTGGTACATTGTAGCGCCAGCCTGATGGGAGCAGTTGGAAGGAGTGATGGAGGGGGTGAGAGGGGCCCTCTGATCAGGTTGGATTCCCTAATCACTTACCAGCTGTATAGCTCAGCTAATGTAATATAAATTATAAATATAATATATATATAAAATATAATGTAATATAAATTATAAATATAATATATACATATAGTATAAATATATAAATTAAACGTTGAGTCAATTAATGAGTTGACCTTATTGTGCTCTTGAAGCAAGATATATGCTAAGCATTCCTATTTTGTGGCAAAAAGATTTACAAAGTATACTTAGGTCCAAGTATAAGTTTTAGTATTAAAGTAATGTATAAGTGTAAGTCTTAGTATTGATATAGGTCTACTTATACTTTTTTATACTTGGTTCAGTATAAACCAAGTATACTTCCCTGTACTATGTTGTAAGTGTATCAAGAATTAGTTTATAAGAAGTAACCTTCAAGTACACTTCCTCGATTTTAGTATAAAATAAGTATGCTTGTAGCACACTTGATTAAACTTCTTTTTGCTAAGGGCTCCCTGTGTCTGTGTAGCATGTCTGTGAAGATTCTTAGTCATCCAGGTCATAGTAACTGTGAGTGGTAAAAGAGAGCAACTGGACTTGCTTGAAGATTCTTGAAGACGTTTCACCTCTCATCCGAAAGGCTTCTTCAGTTCTGTCTGACTAGTAGGGAGTATCAGGTATTTATCCTCTCATGGATGAATAGCTCATCTAAGGTGTCATTTAGACTGAAGATATCAGCTGCTCTGTCCAGTGCAAAAGCACCCCCCTCCAACCTCACCAGCCAAGAAAGGAGGGCTCTTACATTGCTTCAAAGAGACTGGGACATCACCATCCTTCCTGCTGACAAAGGGAGATGCACAGTGGTGCTAAACACAGCGGACTACCACTCAAAGATGACCAGTCTCCTCAGCGACACAACCACCTATGAAACCTTAAGGCGGGACCCCACCAGTTGTTACAAAAAGAAAGTTGTTAGCTGCCTGCAACAACTAGAAAAGGACCAAGCCATCAACCGATCTCTGTACTACAGATTGTACCCTGGGGAAGCCGTTCCTCTCATATATGGACTCCCCAAGATTCACAAGGAAGGAGCTCCACTCAGACCTATCATCAGCAGTATAAACTCTGTCACCTATAACACTGCCAAACCATCCTGGCTCCTCTTGTTGGGAATACGCTACATCACGTCAAAAACTCCCAAGATTTTGCTACTAAAGTTGCAGACCTCAAACTAGACTTAGATGAAACCATGGTTTCTTATGATGTCACTTCTCTTTGCACCTGCATTCCCACCACAGAAGCAGTCGAATCTGTTAGAAAACGACTCCTTCAAGACAACACCTTACTGGATAGAACGAACCTCACCACGAACCAGATTTGCACCCTGCTTGACCTCTGCCTGACTATCACTTTTTTCCAGTTTAATGAAAGTTTCTACAGACAGAAGCATGGATGTGCCATGGCCTCACCGGTGTCCCCTATTGTGGCCAATCTTTACATGGAGGAAGTGGAACATTTTGACCACTTTGACCACTTTGACCACTTTTTCAGGAGTTACTCCCAGCCACTGGTTCAGATATGTGGATGACACCTGGGTTAAAATCAAAACCTATGAAATGAAAGCCTTCTCTAAGCACATCAATGCAGTGGATATCAACATCAATTTCACTTGGGAGGAAGTCAGTGGGAATAATCTAGCCTTCTTGGATTGTGATGTACACATTAGACAAGACAGAAGCCTTAGCATCGAGGTCTACCGGAAACCCACACACACAGACCAGTACCTACTCTTCAACTCTCACCACCCACTGGAACACAAATTGGGGGTCATTAGGACCTTGCAACACAGAGCTCAGAACATCCCTACAACGATAGAGGGAAAAGAGAAGGAGCAGAATCACATCAAGAAAGCACTTCAGAACTGTGGGTATCCCAACTGGTCTTTCTTCAAGAGCAGAAAAAGGAACATAATGGACAAGGAGGATAACAGGAACAAATGCAAGAACATTGTCATTCCCTACATTTCTGGTTTATCTGAGAAACTCAGGAGGATCTTCGACAAACACAACATTCCGGTACATTTCAGACCCAGTAACACCCTGAAGCAGAAACTGGTCCACCCTAAGGACAGAATAGCCAGACACAAACAGGACAAAGTAGTGTATGCAATTCAGTGCAGTGAGGAATGCACAGACTCGTATATTGGGGTAACAAAACAACCGCTTCACAGGCGTATGGCTCAACACAGGAGAGCCAGTTCCTCAGGCCAGGACTCTGCTGTCTATCTTCATCTTAACAACAAAGGACACTCATTTCAGGATTGCAACGTACGCATTTTAGCCAGAGAGGATCATTGGTATGAGCGAGGAGTTAAAGAAGCCATTTTTGTCAACCTGGAATGGCCACCACTGAACAGAGGTGGGGGTCTAAGACATCATTTATCAGCCACCTACAATGCAGTCCTTGGCACACTTCCCAGACAACTGAATGCACACCAAAACCCAGCTGTTTTCAGTGACTCACAAGAGGACAGAGAGAATCAGCATTCCACTGATCACCTTAACGGGCAATCCATTGATCACCCTAATGACTCTCGAGGTCATTCACATCCAGCCCCCAGTGACCCACACCAACAGGATGACTCAACGACACCTTAGATGAGCTTTTCATCCATGAGAGGATAAATACCTGATACTCCCTACTAGTCAGACAGAACTGAAGAAGCCTTTTGGATGAGAGGTGAAACGTCTTCAAGAATCTTCAAGCAAGTCCAGTTGCTCTCTTTTACCACCCACTGTGTCTGTGTAGGTTTCCTCTGCATGCTCCGGTTTCCCCCACAGTCCAAATACATGCAGGTTAAGGTAACTGGTGGCTCTAAATTGACCGTAGGTGTGAATGTGAGTGTGAATGGTTGTTTGTCTCAATCACTACGTTTACATGCACATCCAAATTGAGCTACTGTCAGTAATCGAGCAAAGGGTCCCAGCAGGGGCGCCAGAGAAATCCAATCCTACATGCACAGTGTTTAAATCGAGCTATTGTTATGAGGTGCATTGTGCACCCGAGCCACAGGTGGCGCTACACGCCCCATCGTGTTGGTACACTTCCAGTTGTCGTCATGAAGAAGAGCTATTCAAGAGTATAAACAAAGTGACTACAGGCGGAAATTAGCATGTACTGCTATAACCTGGTACAGACATCTGTCCTTACCACAAGGATAATGTTTAATTTGTACACTGTCCCTTTTAAAAATAAAATAAACTCTAAGAAGAGTGTTTGTAGTTTGTATGTACGAACAGAAGTGTTCCTAATAAAGTGGGCGGCTAAGGTGAAGTGTCATGCCGACCAAGGCCGTTTTTTTTTTTTTTTCGACCGAGGCTGTTGTGTTTCCCGCTTGTGGTCTCGTCACTCATCACTTCTGGAAGGGGCAGTGCTGAAGTAAGTAGCTGGACTGCGTGGCTCAATAGGGTATACATGCACTAAGTAGCTCGGCAAAAATCGCATAATCTAGGTCGTGTAGCTCGATTGTGAGAAATCAAGTTCGATTCAATTTCAGCCTAGCTAAGGTGTTTACATGCCATTTAGAGCTTCGATTTCAGACGAGCTACGGCAGAAATTCGATTTTCTCTATGTGCATGTAAACGCACCTATGTGTCAGGCCTGCGATGATCTGGTGACTTGTCCAGGGTGTGCTCTGCCTCTTGCCCATAGTCAGCTGGGATAGGCTTCAGCTTGCCTGCGACCCTGTACAGGATAAGCGGCTACAGATAATGGATGGATGGATTTTATTTCTGGAACTTTCTGCCAGTTGAACACAAGTTGACTGTGAGTTGACTCTGAGTTGACCATGGTGCTCATCTCATCTCATTATCTCTAGCCGCTTTATCCTGTTCTACAGGGTCGCAGGCAAGCTGGAGCCTATCCCAGCTGACTACGGGCGAAAGGCGGGGTACACACCTGGACAAGTCACCAGGTCATCACAGGGCTGACACATAGATACAGACAACCATTCACACTCACATTCACACCTACGGTCAATTTAGAGTCACCAGTTAACCTAACCTGCATGTCTTTGGACTGTGGGGGAAACCGGAGCACCCAGAGGAAACCCACGCGGACACGGGGAGAACATGCAAACTCCGCACAGAAAGGCCCTCCCCGGCCACGGGGCTCGAACCCGGACCTTCTTGCTGTGAGGCGACAGCGCTAACCACTACAGACCGTGGTGCTAAATATAATAATTTTAACCATGTCATTGGTTAAAATTACAGAACAGACTTGGGCCTTTTAATACCAGGGAAAAGGAATCTTAATGAGGCCGACTCATCCTTCTCAGAATCCAGTTTTTGTTTTGAAATCAAATGACCATTTACTCTGTTAGCTTTCTTTGTAGCAAAACCTCTGCAAATTCACTGTTAGTTTTATCTTAATCCAACACAAAGGCTATACAGTACAACAAAACAAGACAATAGACAAATACAACAGTGCACAAACACACAGTGAATACAAGATTTGCAATGGACCAAGGGAAGAGGTAGATTTTCAAAAATGCAAATTAAATCCTTAAGGGATTTATACAGTATAAGTGATTTGTATTAGTACAGTGATTTGTATCAGTGTTTTTTGTATTACCATTTTCTACACTGCAGAACAATACTGAAGACACCAAAACTTTGCAACAACATAGGGAACACACATGGAACTATGTGACATCCAACAAATAATAATAATAAAAAAAAACAAATAAAAAACCCACTCAGGCTACAGGAATCACAGACTGCATAAGAACCAAGGGGATAGAAAAAAATTTGAACAACAGACACAATAGAAACAAAAGAGCAATGACAAAAAATATAGCTGCAAGCAGCAATGCGGGGCCAAGCAGCCACATGCTAAGAGATTGATGTTATGTTGGAGAGATGGTCATAACTTGTGCTGACCTTGAAATTTTTAAATGACCTTCAATGGGGCATCCAACAGTGTGATCAGGCATTGGAATTTTGTTTCTAACCAAAACACAACATGAGATATGAGCCAAAACACATTTTTACAAATTATAGCGCCCCCTATTGGTCAATTTGCACCAAATTTGGTGTGGACCCTTCTGGAGGGGTGTGGCTTTATGTTGTTAAGTTTGGTTGAGATATGTCAAAGGGCTGCCGAGATATGAGCTCACTTCCTGTTTGGCGTCTTCGCCACTAAATTTGATTGGCTGCTGTGCAGTGACAGTTTTATCAATCGCTCCAAAAAATAGATTCTATATGCACCATAGTCTGAAGATGGTCCATGTCAATTTTCATGAAAAACGGTCAAAAAATGTAGGAGAAGTAGAATTTTATTCAAGTTTAACAAAATCCAAAATGGCGGAAAATCTATCCAGGCGGAAAATGACGTCATAGGGTGCATTGGAATCGGCTTGGCCCAAGGATTCCAGGGATACCAAGTTTTTTAGAATCGGATGTACGGTTCAAAAGTTATGAGCAAAAATGTATGTCAAACTTTGACCAGTTGGTGGCGCTAGCGAGTTTGAGGCGGCAACATGAAATTTACGGAGAAGAATCATGAAACTGTCCAGAATCAGTGTGCTAAATTTCATAACTTTTTACCATACGGTTCTATAGGCTGCCATAGACATCCTATACGGAAGAAAGATGCTTGAAATAATAATAATAAGAGGAAGAAGAAACCATAGAAACACTAGAGGTGCCTGCAGCTCCGCTGCTTGGCCCCTAAAAAGGGCAAAAAGCAGAAAAGATAAACCAAAAACAGATTAAAAAAACCCTTGAAATACCTACACAACGATCACACTGCAAAAGAACAGTAAAAGAGAGTGCAAAACCCCATCATTCTCCAGCCACCGGCAAAGCAGGCAGACACACGATACAGACAGAGCAACCACCGTTGGGCACACATTGTTACATCCAGCACCCCAGACAAACCAAACACAGGGCAGCAAACATGAGAGTAGAGCCAGCACCAGTGCACAGCTTTGTCCTCGCCCTGCACTGCAATGACCTCAGGCCATCTCTCCAGCAGCTCAATGTCAGTGAGCACCCTCAGCTGCCAGGTGGTCCACAGTATGTGGGGCACAGTTGACTCTCCAGTCATTAGCACCCTCTTCCAGGAGCATTTTTCCTTCTTTCCCCTGTCGACAGGCAGCCATGCTGAGTCATTAGCAGCAGGTGTATAGTGCTTGTGTGGCCTATCAAGATCGTAACACTCATCTGCAAGCAAGGGTCTGGACTGAATCTGTTGGTGTCCAGCCCCACCAGCCCACGCACTGCCCCAGCCAGGCTCATCTGAGCCGCCAGATGCAGCAATGTGCACCACCGGCCGCCCCATGCGCACACCAGTTCCCACCTGCCAAGCCAACAGCCGGCAGACAGCAGAGTGTCAACTCGACTGGCCCCACACTTATTGAGAAAACAAACAACTACTACTACTAATAATAATAATAATAAAAATAATAATAACATAGACATACATACAGACCTACACACACACACACACACACACACACACACACACACACACACCTGTGTGTACATAAGGATATTTTTGTATTTGAGTGTACAAGGACATTTTTATTACATAATATGTTTGTATATGGTTAAGAAGAGGAGTTGGGGGGAGGACGCTTATTCTGTATGCTACTGTGCAACCAATATGAGGGTGAGGGTGTGTAGACATGGACGTGCATGGCTATGAGGTTGCATTATGGTTGGAGTATTTCTATGAAGGAATTCCAGATTACTGTAAAAATTGATATATTTTCCTTATGTGATGCAATTTGTTTTTCAAATGAAAAAAGAGAAAAGAAAAAAGGAAAAAGAGAGAAAAGACAACTTAATGAATTGTGGTAATAAAGTATGTTAGTGTGTGCATGGGGATCAGGGTGTATGTTAGTATGTGTATTTGTGTATCTGCATGCGCACAAACCACGGGCGATTGCTCTAAGACAGGGGTTCTCAACCTTTTGCAACCTGGGCCCCACCAAAGCTGGTTCATTGCAGTTGGGGGCCCCTCTTCTCGCCCCGGCCCCATCCCCTCCCCCAAACACACTCACCCGCAGTGACGCCACCCGACCTACAGCACCTTATATCGACAGATAGATAGATAGATAGATAGATAGATAGATAGATAGATAGATAGATAGCCAGCCCTGGGCTAGATTATTATTATTATTATTAGTAGTAGTAGTAGTAGTAGTAGTAGCAGTAGCAGCAGTAGTAGCATTATCCATTCCATAGAAATACATAGGCCTATTATCATTATTAGGCTATTGTTATAATTGGCAGTAGCACCACATTTCTAATCTGCTTTCGGGCATTATTATAATTATAATTATTATAATTATTATTATGGCCTATTATCATTACTAAGCTGTTGGCAGTAGTACAAGACTTATGTTCTTTCAGGCATTATTATTATTATTAGGCCTATTATTATTATTATTATTGCTGTTGTTGGTTGTTTATATTATTATTATTATTATTATTATTATTATTATGCTATTATTATTAATAGGCATCATTATTATTATTATTATTATTATTATTATTAGTGTTTTTATTAGGTATTTTATTAGGCTTATCATTAGGTGGCTATTGATATCATTGGGAATTGGGACCAGGCGTGAATTTAGGTTTTACTTTTTACTGTGCCTTTGTGATCTGCATTTGCGTTAATGCGAGACCTGAGCCTGCTTTGCCTTACAAAGATCCTCGATTCTTGGCGAAATGTTTGACAAGCACAGTCTCAAGTCATCCTCAATTGTGCACGATTGCGATATTTCGTTTTGAGCGCAGTCATTTTTGAAAATCCTGCCTCACACAAGTAGGTCGATGCGAATGGGATGAGCAGTTTCAAGGCTACGTCACACAGTTGCGGGTAGGGGAGAGTGGGGTAAGATAAGCCACTTTTTACATTTTTCATCATAACTACATGTTAAAGCCATTTTTGCTTCCAGTCTACACACCATACCAAATTTCAAAGTGTACTGTTACTATCTGAGCAAAACATAATTGATAAGCTCTTATGGTTAGAGTGATATTCTCATTCATCTCATCTCATTATCTCTAGCCGCTTTATCCTTCTACAGGGTCGCAGGCAAGCTGGAGCCTATCCCAGCCGACTACGGGCGAAAGGCGGGGTACACCCTGGACAAGTCGCCAGGTCATCACTGGGCTGACACATAGACACAGACAACCATTCACACTCACATTCACACCTACGGTCAATTTAGAGTCACCAGTTAACCTAACCTGCATGTCTTTGGACTGTGGGGGAAACCGGAGCACCCGGAGGAAACCCACGCGGACACGGGGAAAACATGCAAACTCCACACAGAAAGGCCCTCGCCGGACCCGGGGTTCGAACCCAGGACCTTCTTGCTGTGAGGCGACAGCGCTAACCACTACACCACCGTGCCGCCCTAGAGTGATATTACCTCTTGAAAAAAAAATGTCAAGTGGCTCAACTTACCCCATGCACGGGGTAAGATGAGCCACTGTGTGGGGTAAATTGAGCCAACACAAAACATGTTAGGTTAACAAAGTAAACAACTTTTATTATTAGAAATGCAATCAATGAATCAAGTCAAGTCAATCAAGTGGGGGATAGGGCCGTTGCACAGAGAAGGGGAGATGAAGAGAGAGGTGATAGAACGAGATGGGATAGGGAGGGATAGATAGATGGATAGAGAGAGATATATGCGTAGATAGATAGAAAGAGGGATGGTTAGAGAGGGAATGAGAGATATACTATATTATAGAAATTACTAAAACAGTAGAACAGTGCCAAAAGAATCTTATTTCTTTCAGTAGGTTAAAACATTGCTAAAACATGCAGCAATCATTCCATCAATCATTCAATCATTTCATCATTATTCAATGTTCCAAGCGTTCAAATGGCAAGGGAACACCATTTGCCTCTCCCTCCGTGCTGTCCCCCCAACAGTAAAGGGGCGGGGCAATTTTTTCACAATATCCTGTCTTGACAGGACAGCCTTATCTTTCTCTTTGAAGACAAAGGTTGGCTTTCTTGCAGAGCCATGGCATGACCGGCTTCTTTTGAGAAATCTTGCCTCTATTTCGAAGACATCCAATTTGATTATCTGGCCAATGAAGAAATGCACTTTCTTCTTCCCCGTGTATTTTGCCACAACATAATCCCCCACATCTAACAACTGGTCTTCCTCATCTGATGTCATATATATATATATATATATATATATATATATATATATATATATATATATATATATTGTTGTCATATATGACCAGTAAATGTGAAAACTTAAGTGTCATCCATATTGGGTAAGCTCAGCCACCAATGGGGTAAGTTGAGCCAGTGTCTCAACTTGCCCCACATCTAATGGCTCATCTTACCCCATGGCCACCATTTTGTAGAAAAATGCTAATAAAGGGGATTAGGCTAATCAAAATTATTTTTATTAGCATTCATATCATAGCTTACAAAGCCACTAACTTAACCCTAATGTGTCTAAATATTATTCTACTTTTGTCTTCTCTAAATCATCTTCACTGTGGACAAACATGGAATTGACTTAGAAAGCACAAAAACACATTTTTATAAATATGTCCCTCACCTAGTTTGACATGTGGTGCTCCTCTCCACAAGTGTAAGTAAATGGTCCCGGCCCCCTTTGAATGTGGTCACATGGTCACATTTGTTTACTGTTTCTTAGAAACAAGGGGTGGCTCATCTTACCCCCTGGCTCATCTTACCCCACTCTCCCCTACTCCTGCATCAATGCTGCCCAGAATGTCGAAAGAGGGCATGAGGTGAAGACTGCCTTAAGTCTACTGTCACTCTTCAGCTCAATAAGCTGTTCCTGCATGTCAACTGGAAGTTCGTCAGCAGTACACACAAATGGATCTCGAACCCACGCAAAAGAGCGATAATCCTCTGTGAAGTATGCCGCAAACTGTTTTCTCATTACCGACAGGTGCTCTGACGCTGCTTGAAAGACAGATGAGAAATCGTGGGAAGTGCCTGCATTACTGATAAAGTCTGCAAGGCTTGGGAACATATCACAGTTCCCCCGACTGATGCGGCCACACACACAAGATTTTATGATAGATTGATGATAGATTTTATAATAGTATTGATTTGTATGTAATAGTCCAATGTCCTGCATTTTGACATGGGTAAATGTGTTGCATCTGCTTAGCTACTATAGCCTGTTAGCCCCAGATTTTTTTTTTCCTCCATACATGAAGCCTACTCGCGACCCCCCTGGAGTACCTCCGCGCCCCACCAGGGGGGCGCGCCCCCCCGGTTGAGAACCACTGTTCTAATAAATTCATTTTAAAAAAATAATAATAATATAGGACAACAATGCAAAAAAAAGGAGAAAAATCCAACCTTTAATTCAAGTGCATTTATTCAGTGAGAAAAAAACCCACATTAAGAAATAATTATTTTACATGAAATCATGTGTGCCACAATTATTGGTACCCCGATGTTAATACTTTATACAACCCTCTTTTGCCAACAAGACAGCACTTAATAGTCTCCTATTAACATTTCACAATTCATAAAATCACTGATATCATATCACTTGGAGGTCAGAGTTCAAAGGTCAGGAGGTTTAAGAGCGAGTGTACTTTCCCCATATGTGCAGCATGAAGACCGAGGCAATGAACAGCAAACTCATTACAAGCACTGGCACAGGCCCAACTTTCAGTCCTGGTGAGTCCTCGGTGTAGAAGCGCCACATGCCTCCTGTACCTGCTGATGCTGTAGCTCTGCCTGCAGACTGTGTACTGCTGCCTGTCACTTTCCTCTGTCTGACTGTGGATCCTGCTGCTCTCGGGGCCACCGTTTTACTGGGGGAATGGCCGGAGGCTCCGACGCTAGATGCGCTTGCTGCGGGTCCAGGCATGTTGTTCTGATGTTCTTAGAAGCATTCGAGGATAATACCTGAGCAGAACAATAGTCACTGAGAATGAAGTGACTGAAAAGAAAGAGCTGGTTTGTTTGCTGACGATTGACCAAAAAGGCCACGACAACTCAAAGAAGTTGAGGGCAGTTCTAGGAGGGGTTTTCACAACCCCTCCTAGAACTGCCACCTTATTGTGGTGGAGGGGTTTGTGTGCTTGAATGATCCTAGGAGCTATGTTGTCAGGGGCATTACGCCCTTGTTAGGGTCTCCCAAGGCAGACAGGTCCTAGGTGACAGGCCAGACCAAGAGCAGTTCACCAAAACCCTTATGGATATTAAAAGAACAAGGACTGTGACATCACCCGGTATGGCGCAGCCGGGGCCCCACCCTGGAGCCAGGCCCGGGGTTGGGGCTCGTATGCGAGTGCCTGGTGGCCGGGCCTTTGCCCATGGGGCCCGGCAGGGCTCAGCCTGAAGCGGTGACGTGGGCCCAACCTCCTGTGGGTTCACCACCCACAGAAGTAGCCATAGGGGGCCGGTGCAGTGTGGATTGGGCGGCAGTCAAAGGCAGGGGCCTTGACGACCTGATCCCCAAAAACAGCGGCTAGCTGTTGGGACATGGAATGTCGTTTCGCTGGGGGGGAAAGAGCCTGAGCTTGTGCGGGAGGTTGAGAGGTACCAGCTAGAGATAGTTGGGCTCACCTCCACACATAGCTTGGGCTCCGGAACCCAGCTCCTCAAGAGGGGCTGGACTCTCCACTTCTCTGGAGTCGCCCACGGTGAGCGGCAGCGGGCTGGTGTGGGCTTGCTTATAACTCCCCAGCTCAGCCGCCATGTGTTGGAGTTTACCCCAGTGACCAAGAGGGTTGCCTCTCTGCACCTTCAGATCAGGGACAGGGCTCTTGCTGTTGTTTGTGCCTACGGGCCAAATAGCAGTATAGAGTATCTGGCCTTCTTGGAGTCCCTGGGAGAGGTACTGAGAGGTACTCAGACTGGGGACTCCATTGTTCTACTGGGGGACTTCAGCGCTCATGTGGGCGATGACAGTGACACCTGGAGGGGCATGACTGGGAGGAACGGCCTCCCCGATCTGAACCCAAGTGGTGTTTTGTTATTGGACTTCTGTGCTAGTCACTGTTTGTCCATAACAAACACCATGTTTGAGCATAGGAGTGTCCATAAGTGCACATGGCACCAGGACACCTTAGGTCGGAGGTCGATGATCGACTTTGTTGTCATTTCATCTGATCTCCGGCCCTATGTCTTGGATACTCGGGTGAAGAGAGGGGCTGAGCTGTCAACTAATCACCACCTGGTGGTGAGTTGGATCTGCTGGCAGAGGAGGAAGCCAGACAGACCTGGCAGGCCCAAATGTATGGTGAGGGTCTGCTGGGAACATCTGGCCGAGCACTCTGTCGGGGAGGTCTTTAACTCCCACCTCCGGGAGAGCTTCTCCCAGCTTCCGAGGGAGGCAGGGAACATTGAGTCTGAGTGGACCAGTGGGCCAGGTGTACAGGTCGGGCAGTTGCGGAGGCAAAAACTTGGAACTGGGAGGAGTTCGGTGAGGCCATAGAGGAGGACTATCAGTCGGGCTCAAAGAAATTCTGGCAAACTGTCCGGCACCTCAGGAGGGGGAAGCAGCACTCTGCCAACACTGTTTACAGTGCGGGTGGGGACCTTGACTGGGGACATTGTCGGGTGGTGGAAGGAATACTTCGAGGATCTCCTCAATCCCACTGTCACATCTTCCATTGAGGAAGCGGAGGCTGATGACTCAGAGGTGGACTCATCTATTACCCGAAGTCTATTACAAGCCGAAGTCACTGAGGTGGTTTGCAAGCTCCTTGGTGGCAAGGCACCGGGGGTGGATGAGATCCTCCCTGAGTATCTCAAGTCTCTGGATGTTGTGGGGCTGTCTTTGCTGACACACCTCTGCAACATCACGTGGCGGTCAGGGACAGTGCCTCTGGAGTGGCAGACCGGGGTGGTGGTCCCTCTTTTTAAGAGAGTGCGCTCCAATTATAGGGGAATCACACTTCTCAGCCTCCCCGGGAAGGTTTACTCCAGGGTACTGGAGAGGAGAATTCAGCCAATAGTCGAACCTCGGATCCAGGAGGAACAATGCAGTTTTTGTCCTGGTCATGGAACACTGGACCAGCTCTATACCCTTCATAGGGTGCTCAGGGGTTCATGGGAGTTTGCCCAACCAGTCCACATGTCCTTTGTGGATCTGGAGAAGGCATTTGACCATGTCCCTCGTGTTCTGTGGGGGGTGCTTCGGGAGTATGGGGTTCGGGGCTCTTTGCTAAGGGCTGTCCAGTCTCTGTACAAATGGAGCAGGAGTCTGGTTCGCATTGCCGGCAGTAAGTCAGACCTGTTCCCAGTGCATGTTGGACTCTGGCAGGGCTGCCCTTTGTCACCGGTTCTGTTCATAATTTTTATGGACAGAATTTCTAGGCACAGCCAGGGGCCGGAAGGAATCCTGTTTGGGAACCACAGGATTTCATCTCTGCTTTTTGCAAATAATGATGTCCTGTTGGCTTCTTCAAACCAGGACCTTCAGCATGCACTGGGGCAGTTTGCAGTCGAGTGTGAAGCGGCTGGGATGAGAATCAGCACCTCCAAGTCCGAGGCCATGGTTCTCGACTGGAAAAGGGTGGCTTGCCCTCTCCAGGTTGGTGGAGAAGTCCTGCCTCAAGTGGAGGAGTTTAAGTATCTCAGGATCTTGTTCATGAGTGAGGGAAGGATAGAGCGTGAGCTCAACAGGCAGATCGGTGCAGCCTCCGCAGTGATGCGGTCGCTTTACCGGTCCATCGTGGTGAAGAAGGAGCTGAGCCAAAAGGTGAAGCTCTCGATTTACCGGTCAATCTACGTTCCGACTCTCACCTATGGTCATGAGCTTTGGGTAATGACCGAAAGAACAAGATCGCAGATACAAGCGGCCGAAATGAGTTTCCTTCACAGGGTGGCTGGGCGCTCCCTTAGAGATAGGGTGAGAAGCACAGTCACTCGGGAGGAGCTCGGAGTAGAGCTGCTGCTCCTCCACATCGAGAGGAATCAGCTGAGGTGGCTTGGGTATCTCTTTCGGATGCCTCTTGGACACCTCCCTGGGGAAGTGCTCCAGGCATGTCCCCCCGGGAGGAGGCCCCGGGGAAGACCCAGGACATGCTGGATGGACTATGTCTCTCCGCTGGCCTGGGAACGCCTCAGTGTTCTTCCTGAGGAGCTGGCTGAGGTGTCCGGGGAGAGGGAAGTTTGGGCTTCCATGCTCAGACTGCTGCCTCCGCGGCCCGGCCCTGGATAAGCGGATGAAGACGAGACGAACATTTCACAAGATGGGAGAATACAGAGAGAGGGATATTTGACCATTCCTCTTTGTACAATCTCTCTAAATCATCCAGAGTCCTGGGTCCTCTCCTATGCACTCTCCTCTTCAGCTCACCCCACAGGTTTTCAATTGGGTTGAGGTCTGGGGACTGAGATGACCATGGGAGGAGCTTGATTTTGTGTCTGGTGAACCATTTTTGTATAGATTTGGCCACATATTTAGGGTCATTATCTTGCTGAAAGACCCAGTGATGACCCATCTTCAGCTTTCGGGCAGAGGCCACCAGATTTTTATTTAAAATGTCCTGGTATTTCAAAGAGTTCATGATGCCATGCACCCTAACAAGGTTCCTGGGGCCTTTGGAAGAGAAACAGGCCCACAGCATCACCGATCCTCCCCCATACTTCACAGTGGGCATGAGGTGCTTTTCCGTATACTCATCTTTTGTGATGTATTAGAGTGTTTGTTGCCAAAAAGCTCTATCTTGGTCTCATCTGACCAAAGCACATGATCCCAGTTGAAGTCCCAGTACCACTTAGTGAACTCCAGATGTTTACATTTATGCTTGTAAGTGAGAAAAGGCTTTTTCCGTGCATGCCTCCCAAACAGCTTGTTGGCCTGATGGTTGTTATGGAGACTTTGTGACCCCAAGATGCTACTCTTTGATGCAATTCTCCAACAGTGAGCTTTGGAGAACTTTTTACTTCTCTTACCATCCTCCTCACTGTGCGTGGTGGCAAGATAAACTTGAATCCTCGTCCAGGCTTGTTTGCCACTGTTCCAGTTGTTTTAAACTTCTTGAGGATTCCTCTGACTGTAGATATGGGCAGGTATAGGCGAGTGGCTATTTTCTTGTAGCCACTGCCTGACTTTTGAAGGTCGACACACATCTGCCTTACTTGAATGGTGTGTTCTCTTGTCTTTCCCATGTTGAAGAGTGGATAAGAGAAATAAGCCTCTGTGTCACATCATACAGTGCCTTGAAAAAGTATTCATACCCCTTGAACTTTTTCACATTTTTCCACCTTACAACCATGAACTTAAAAGTTTTTTATTGAGATTTTATGTGATAGACCAACACAGCATAAATACACATAATACATAATTGTGAAGTGAAACGAAAATGATAAATGGTCTTCAAAATTTTAAACAAATAAAAATCTGAAAAATGTGCTGTGCATTAGTATTCAGCCCCCCTGCGTCAATACCTTTGTAGAGCCACTTTTTGCTGCAATTACATCTGCAAGTCTTTTGTGGTATGTCTCTACCAGCTTTGCACATCTAGACACTGAAATCTTTGCCCATTCTTCTTTGCAAAATAGCTCAAGCTCAGCCAGATTGGATGGAGAGCATCTGTGAACAGCAATTTTCAAGTCTTGCCACAGATGCTCAATGGTATTTAGGTCTGGACTTTGACTGGGCCATTCTAACACATGAATATTCTTTGATCTAAACCATTCCATTGTAGCTCTGGCTGTATGTTTAGGGTCATTGTCTTGCTGGAAGGTGAATCTCCTTCCCAGTCTCAAGTCTTTTGCAGCCTCCAACAAGTTTTCTTCCAGGATTGCCCTGTATTTAGCTCCATCCATCTTCCCATCAATTCTGACCAGCTTCCTTGTCCCTGCTGAAGAAAAACATCCCCATAGCATAATGCTGCCACCACCATGTTTCACAGTGGGGATGGTGTGTGCAGGGTGATGAATAGTGTTAGTTTTCCGCCACACATAGCGCTTTGCATTTAGGCCAAAAAGTTCAACTTTGGTCTCATCTGACCAAAGCACCTTCTTCCACATGTTTGCTGTGTCCCCTACATGGCTTCTGGCAAACTGCAAATGGGACTTCTTATGCCTGTCTTTCAACAATGGGTTTCTTCTTGCCACTCTTCCAAAAAGGCCAGATTTGTGGAGTGTATGACTTATAGTTGTCCTGTGCACAGATTCTCCCACCTGAGCTGTGGATTTCTGCAGCTTCTCCAGAGTGATCATGGGCCTCTTGGCTGCTTCTCTGACCAGTGCTCTCCTTGCTCGCTCTGTCAGTTTAGGTGGATGGCCATGTCTTGGTAGGTTTGCAGTTGTGCCATACTTTTTCCATTTTTGAATGATGGATTGAACAGTGCTTCTTGAGATGTTCAGAGCTTGGGATATTTTTTTATAACCTAACCCTGCTTTAAACTTCTCCAGAACTTTAGCCCTGACCTGTCTGGTGAGTTATTTGGTCTTCATGATGCTGTTTGTTCTTCAGTATTCTCTAACAACCCACTGAGGCCTTCACAGAACAAGTGTATTTATGCTGAGAGTAAATTACCCACAGTAGGACTCTATTAACTAATTAGATGACTTCTGTAGGCAATTGATTGCACTGGATTGTATTTAGAGGTATCAGAGTACAGGGGGCTGAATACTAATGCACACCACATTTTTCAGATTTTTATTTGTTTAAAATTTTGAAGACCATTTATCATTTTTGTTTCACTTCACAATTATGTGCTACTCTGTGTTGGTCTATCACATAAAATCTCAATAAAAAACTTTTAAGTTCATGGTTGTAAGGTGGAAAAATGTGAAAAAGTTCAAGGGGTATGAATACTTTTTCAAGGCACTGTATTTATACCCCAGGGAAACAGGATGTGATGAATTACTAATTAAAGGTTCCTAGATACTCTGGTCAACTTTGTAAACTACAGTAGAAATGAGAGAAATGCTTCAATTACATTTATTTTCTAGGAATTGTTATGGGTGCTAATAATTGTGGAACAGGTGATTTTATGAAAAATAATTATTTCCTAGTCAGGGATTTTTTTTATTCACTTGAGTTAAGGGTTGCATTTTTCTACAATTTTCAGTGTGAGATTATGCTTCTGCAATAAAAATTGAATTTATTTTAAGGCTTTTAACACATCTTAAATGGGGTGCCAATAATTGTGGAGGGCGCTGTATATGTAGGATGCTGTTCATAGAAACATACAGATCAGTGAAAAAATAAAAGGAAAAAAATGGTGGCTCTGTTATGTTACAGCAGTACATTTTGCTGGCATGGTTTGAGCCCACTTGTCCCATTAGAGGGAAGTGTCACTGTAAAACAATACAAAATTATCCTGTCTGATTGCCTTTATCTTAGAACATTTTGATCCTGACTGAAGTGGTCTCTTCTATGATAATTTCCCCACTGAAAGTTTTGATGAGGATGAAAATGATGTAAATCATATGCTATGGCATTCCCGATCTCAACCTAATTGAACACTTATGAGAGATTGGTTCGCCACCATCATCAAAACACAAACTGAGGGAATATCATTCAGGAAAAAAAGATATTTAGTTCTACAGTTCATATCTGAGGTCACTTGTCATAGGCCAAAACCTGTGATTCACATTACTCATATGGATGTTCACACTATATGTGAAACATAAGAATTAGAAAACAGCCCTTTCTGCCATAAAAAAGAACATAGTGTGGGCCAGCATTGTGGTTGAGTCACTAAACCTCAAGTGTGAGTCCAGTCTTGAGTCCCCAGTGTTCAAGTCCAAGTCAAGTCCAAGTCATTAAAGAAAATTTCAAGTCAAGTCCAAGTCGAGTCCACCATTGATGTGAGTCGAGTCCGAGAACAAGACTCCAACCACACCATTTGACGGTGGCTGTTGCTGCTTTTATGTAAAACCGTCTCTGCTACTGTGTTGGATTAATATTACTACTTGACTGCCCCATTTCAGTTAATAGGCTACAGATAAAAAGCTTGCTCATCGCTCAGCAAGCCCCGCTATCAACAGGGCAAATAACATGAGAGAGGGTTAACACTAGCTAGTTCATCGGTCAGCAAGCAAGCCCCGCTATCAACAGAGCAATGAACATAGCATGTTACTTCCTTCTCTGGGTGGAGTCTTGCCAAATGACAATTGAAGTTCGAGGTTGTCCTCGTCGTCTCCTTGATAGTTCTTCTACATATGGAACGCATAGCAGTGCATTTTTTCCCCACTGTATGAGAAGTCTGTATAAGCAAAGCGGACAATCCTACGGCCATTCTCTCCATGCATTTTAGTGCTATTAACATTAGTTTGTTCCTGAACATCACATATGAACAGGTGAATGTGCATTCTCTTGCATGAAATTAGTATAAAAATAGGTACCCTATGGGTGTTAGGGTTTTGCTGGGATTCGAACCTGGTTCGTTGGTGTGATGATCCAGCAAACCCCCACTAGGCCACCAGGGGAATGACTCAAATGCAGAGGCGTGAGGCAGAAGTAGAAAAAGTAACAAAAGGTTTATTTATACTATGTACACTATATACAATCCAAGGCAAAACAAAAAAAACAAAAACAAAGAGTATAATTCAAAAAGAAAAAGGCAAAAATGTAAAAGCTCAGAAGATCCACAAAACACAGTACAAAGGAAACTGGAGATAAACATAACAGCACAAAGACTCCACAAGAGGACTGAACTCAGGGGGTATAAATACACAAACTAATTAAGGACACAGGTGAAGATAATTAGGACTAACAGGCAATTAACAAAAAAAAAACAAACACAAAACACAGGAACAGAGGCGGCCTCTAGAGGCCAAAATAAATATGACACGAAAAGGAAATAACAGCGGCCTCTAGAGGCCAAAACAGTCCAAGTCCTAACAGGACCCCCCCCTCTAGGAGCGTCTCCTGACGTTCCCAGGGCGATCCGGATGGGCCGAATGGAAGTCCCGACACAGTTCTTTATCCAGGACATCCCGAGCAGGAACCCAGCAGCGCTCCTCAGGACCATAGCCCTCCCAGTCCACCAGATATTGCAACCCGCCGCGGACCCGGCGGGAGTCAAGCAGGCGATGCACAGTGAACACAGTCTGCCCCTGGAAGATGCGGGGGGGTGGGGGGTTCCTAGGGGCAGGGGCATACGTAGACGTCAGTACAGGCCGCAACAGGGAAACATGGAAAGTGGGGTTGATCCTCAGAGTCCGGGGCAACTGGAGCCGGTAGGAGACAGGGTTCACCCTGCGCACCACCTTGAAGGGGCCAATGTAGCGAGGAGCAAGCTTGCGGTTCTCCACCCGCAGCGGAAGGTCCTTAGTGGACAGCCAAACCCGCTGCCCAGGGCGGAAAGTGTGTGCAGGTCTTCTATGGCGGTTGGCCTGAGTCTGGTTGGTTCTGGAGGTCTGTATGAGGGTCTTCCTGACCTTGCTCCAGGTCTTGCGACACCGTCTCACATATTGGTTGACCGAGGGCACCCCCGCGTCCTCCTCCTAGTCTGGGAACAGAGGTGGCTGGAACCCGAATTGGCACTGGAATGGCGACAGCTTGGTGGCCGATGACTGCAGGGTGTTGTGGGCGTACTCTGCCCATGGCAGCCAGGTGCTCCACGATGTCGGGTTATCCATAGCCAGGCCTCGCAGGGTGGTTTCCAGGTCCTGGTTGAGCCTCTCCGTCTGACCATTGGACTGTGGGTGAAACCCAGAGGAGAGGCTGGCAGTGGCTCCGATGACCTTGCAGAACCCGTGCCACACTCGGGAGGAGAACTGGGGCCCTCGGTCTGAGACGATGTCCTGTGGAAGACCAAAGACTCGGAAGACATGATTAAATATAAGTTTCGCTGTTTCAAGAGCAGAGGGGAGTTTGCACAGAGGTATGAAGCGGCAGGCCTTGGAGAATCTGTCAACAATGACCAAAATGACCATGTTACCTTGTGACTCAGGGAGACCCGTGATGAAGTCGACTGCCACGTGGGACCAGGGACGCCGGGGAATGGTCAGAGGATGCAGGAGACCCTGGGGACGCTGTCGTGGGTTCTTGGTTCTGGTGCAAACCTCACAGGACAGGACAAATGACCTTACTTCCTGCTCCATGTTAGGCCACCAGAAGCGTCTTTTCAGGAAGTCCAGGGTCCTCCGAGCTCCCGGGTGGGCGGTGAGAGGGGAAGAGTGACCCCACTGGAGAACCTTGGCCCGGGCTTGATGTGGGACGTACAAGAGGCCCGGTGGCCCCGTCCCAGGACCGGGGTCCTGGCGTTGGGCTCGTCGAACAGCCTCCTCAATACCCCAGCGGACAGGGGCCACAATCCGGGACACAGGGATAATAGGCCCGACTTCATTCTCCCTGTTAGTGGCAGAGAACAGCCTGGACAGTGCGTCAGGTTTGGTGTTCTTGGAGCCGGGGCGGTACGAGAGGGTGAAGTCAAACCGACTGAAAAACAGGGCCCACCTAGCCTGTCGAGGGTTCAGTCTCTTGGCTTGCTGGAGGTACTCCAGGTTCTTGTGGTCAGTCCAAACCAGGAATGGATGTTGCGCTCCCTCCAGCCAGTGCCTCCACTCCTCAAGGGCCAGTTTGACCGCTAGCAGTTCTCGATCCCCCACATCGTACCGGGACTCCGCAGGACTCAGGCGGTGGGAGAAGTAAGCGCAGGGGTGCAGCTTTCCTTCTGAACATTGAGAGAGCACCGCGCCGACACCACTGTCCGAGGCGTCCACCTCCATGATGAATGGTTGGGAGGTGTCCGGGAGGACCAGAATGGGTGCCGTGCAGAAGCGGTCCTTGAGGTCTCTGAACGCCTTTTCCGCCTGAGGAGACCAGACATAAGATCCACCTGTCCCTTTGGTGAGGTCTGACATGGGTGCTGCCACAGAACTGAAGTTCCTGATGAACTTGCGGTAGAAGTTAGTGAATCCTAAGAACCGCTGAACCTCCTTAACGGACTTGGGAGTAGGCCAATCCCGGACGGCCAGGGTCTTGGCAGGGTCTATTTGGAGTTGGCCTGTCCGTACAATAAATCCCAGAAAGGAGACCTCGGGAACATGAAATTCGCATTTCTGGGCCTTGGCGAACAGATTGTTCTGTAGCAGCCTCTGGAGAACCTGGCGGACATGGTGGCGGTGCTCCTGCATGGTCTTGGAGAAGATAAGGATGTCGTCGAGGTAGACAAAAACGTACAGGTTAATCATGTCCCTTAAGACGTCGTTGATTAGGGCCTGAAAAACAGCTGGTGCGTTGGTGAGTCCGAAGGGCATCACCTGGTATTCGTAGTGCCCAGACGGGGTGTTAAAGGCAGTCTTCCACTCGTCTCCCTGTCGGATACGGATGAGGTGGTATGCATTCCGTAGGTCCAACTTGGTGAAGACGGTGGCGCCTTGGAGCAGGTCGAAAGCAGTGGACATCAGCGGGAGGGGATATCGGTTGCGCACAGTGATCTTGTTCAGGCCCCTGTAGTCAATACATGGTCGGAGCCCCCCATCCTTCTTGCCGACAAAGAAGAAGCCGGCACCAGCAGGGGAGGTGGAGGGTCGAATGAACCCAGAGACCAGGGCGTCTTTGAGGTATTCCTCCATGGCCTTGCGTTCTGGCTGAGAGAGGGAAAACAGTCTGCCACGAGGAGGGGTAGTCCCAGGGAGCAAGTCGATGGCACAGTCGTAGGCCCGGTGCGGAGGAAGAACGGCGGCCCTGCTCTTGCTGAATACCTCCTTGAGATCCCAGTACTCTGTGGGAACTTGAGATAACTCGGTGAGATCAGGGGGCTCGGCAGGAGACACAGGAGAGCTAGAGAGCAGACAAGAGGCATGGCATGCAGGGCCCCATTCCACAACCTGGCTTGTTACCCAGTCTATGCGAGGGTTGTGGCGAGTAAGCCAAGGAAGGCCTAGAATAACTGGGAACTCAGGTGAAGGAATCAGGTGCAGGGATATTTCTTCCTTGTGACCTTGAGACTGGAGGAAGACTGGAGAAGTAACTTGAGTGACTCTTCCATCACCTAACGCTTGGCCATCGAGGGCAGACACAGACAGAGGGACTTCAAGAGGTGCAGTAGGTATATTGATGCTTTGGGCGAAGTGAATATCCATAAAGTTCCCAGCCGCCCCTGAGTCTATCAAAGCTTGACAAGAGTGGACAGACTCACCCCAGGAGATGGAGACCGGGATGTAGATTCCTTGGCCAGGGAGTCCGGGAGAGAGGGTAGGCCCCGTCACAACCCTCCCTCGGCTGGACGGGGCGGTCCTTTTCCCAAGAGTTCGGGACATGATGCTCGGAAGTGACCAGGCTTGCCACAGTAGATGCAGCACTTGTCCCTCCTTCTGCGCTCCCTCTCAGATGCGGAGAGGCGAGTACGACCCACTTGCATGGGTTCTGGACAGTCACTGAAGGAGGTAGACGGTCTCCAGGTAGAGGTAAGGAGGCTGGGGGGGCTCAAGGCTTGGTGGCGTTCTCTCATCCTGTTGTCCAGACGAATAGCATGTGAGATGAGGGTTTCGAGGTCACTTGGGCATCCAATAGAGGCCAGACCGTCCTTGATGGGGTCAGACAGACCATGGTGGAAGGCTGACACCAGGGCAGTCTCGTTCCATCCACTTACTGCTGCGAGTGTTCGGAACGAGATGGCGTAATCTGCGACGCTTCCTCCTTGCCAGATGGACATGAGCTTTCGGGCTGCGTCGGTACTGATGTCTGCCTGATCGAAGACCCGAAGCATCTCTTCAGAAAACAGCTGGAAATCAAAGCACTCAGGTCCCTGTCTTTGCCAGATAGCAGTAGCCCAGGCTCGCGCCTTACCAGCTAATAAGGTGATCACAAAGGCAATCTTGCGGCGATCCGTAGTGTAGGTGGTAGGCTGAAGCTCAAAGGTGAGTTGACACTGGGTAAGGAACTCTCGGCACTCACTGTGCTTGCCGTCATACCTCTGTGGTTCAGGAAGGCTGGGTTCGCGAGGTGAAGAAGGCAGCATGGCAGGAGGCACTGGAGCAGGAGTGGGAGCTGGATCAGGAGCAGGAACTGGATCAGGAGCAGGAGATGCAGGCAGAGATGTCAGCTGTGCCAGGGTTTTCCCAATTTGCTGAAGCAGTTCCTCGTGGCGAGCAAGGGCCTCACGTTGGCTGGTGAGCGTACGTCCATGAGCGTCCATGGTCGCTCCGAAGCGTGTCAAAGCTGCCATAATTCCCTGAAGGTTGGCCGGGTAGACAGTTGAAGCAGCCTCTGCTGAGTCGGTCATGACAGAGTCTTTCTGTTAGGGTTTTGCTGGGATTCGAACCTGGTTCGTTGGTGTGATGATCCAGCAAACCCCCACTAGGCCACCAGGGGAATGACTCAAATGCAGAGGCGTGAGGCGGAAGTAGAAAAAGTAACAAAAGGTTTATTTATACTATGTACACTATATACAATCCAAGGCAAAACAAAAAAAAACAAAAACAAAGAGTATAATTCAAAAAGAAAAAGGCAAAAATGTAAAAGCTCAGAAGATCCACAAAACACAGTACAAAGGAAACTGGAGATAAACATAACAGCACAAAGACTCCGTGACAAGAGGACTGAACTCAGGGGGTATAAATACACAAACTAATTAAGGACACAGGTGAAGATAATTAGGACTAACAGGCAATTAACCAAAAAAAAAAAACACAAAACACAGGAACAGAGGCGGCCTCTAGAGGCCAAAATAAATATGACACGAAAAGGAAATAACAGCGGCCTCTAGAGGCCAAAACAGTCCAAGTCCTAACAATGGGTACATGTGGCTACTGCTTATAAATAAAATTGTTTTCTGATACAATGTCCATATGAATGGACATTGTATCAGAAAACAATTTTGTAAATATAGCATATATACACATTATCAAGGGCGGCACGGTGGTGTAGTGGTTAGCGCTGTCGCCTCACAGCAAGAAGGTCCTGGGTTCGAGCCCCGGGGCCGGCGAGGGCCTTTCTGTTTGCATGTTCTCCCCGTGTCCGCGTGGGTTTCCTCCGGGTGCTCCGGTTTCCCCCACAGTCCAAAGACATGCAGGTTAGGTTAACTGGTGACTCTAAATTGACCGTGAGTGTGAATGGTTGTCTGTGTCTATGTGTCAGCCCTGTGATGACCTGGCGACTTGTCCAGGGTGTACCCCGCCTTTCGCCCATAGTCAGCTGGGATAGGCTCCAGCTTGCCTGCGACCCTGTAGAAGGATAAAGCGGCTAGAGATAATGAGATGAGACACATTATCAATTATACTAGTCTCATCTCTTGCAAGCATCACCAAGCTGTGAGCAGCATCAGGGCTTTGTTCAAAATACAGTGCTGTGAACTATATATATTTTCAAAATAGTACGTAAGAAAGCACTTGTTCATGAATTGTTTTAGAAGCATTGTATAGTACTAATGAGCACATTTTGTTTCACAAGTGTAAATACTCTAAAATAAAAAAAATTAATAAAAAAACTTACAAAACAACTTACAAAACCTTTGACCTTTCAGAAGAACCAAACAAAAGCTGTGATAATCAAAAGGTTAATTTTCTTAAAATAAACACCACTTACTCGATATCAAATCAGTAGCCTTGGTGAACCACGAGGTAAATTTCATTTGTCTTTTTATCTGCCAATTATCTTCCGATACTACAAAGTTATAATGAGATTTTTCTTATTTCGTTTCTAGTTCTGATTAGTTCCGAAGTTTATCAAGAAATAGAACAGGTAATCGAACTTGATCAGGATAAATGCTAATTGGTTATGAAGTTTTGCTATTGTTACACTCATTCTTACATTCTTATACTCCTTTTTGTGTACCTTTGATAACGCAAGATCAACTGTTCATATCGCAAGATCACAATTCGCCATTCTGGTGATTGTAATACTTATGTGCATATGCATTGTGCTATTGTTACATTCATTCTTACATTATGATGATAATGCGAGATCAACTGCTTATATCACAAGATCACGATTCACCGTTCTGGTGACTGTAATGCATACGCATGCGCTATTGTAATCCTTATGTGTATGCGCATGCGCAGTGCGCGATTGTTACACTGAAATAAATGCATCTGAAATAAATGCATCTGTTTAGCTTTATTGGTAAATACATAACATTAAATGTCAAATGGTTAGAGATTGTATAACATTTAGTTATAGCAAGCCTACACATTCACTTGGTAGCTAATTTTACACTGTCAGCACAATATGCTAATGTTAGCTAACTTATTTGTAGTTCAGCACACAGAAATACACTATACAGCCAAAAGTATATGGACATCTGACAATCATGCTCATATGTAGTTCTTCCCCAAACTGTTGCCACAAAATTGAAGGCACACAATTTTCTAGAATATTTGTATGCTGTAGCATTAAAGGGACCAGCTTACCCTTCCCAAAAGGGATGCCTGGAATAATAACACCACCACCATGGATTTGATAGACTCAGCTTTTTTTTCCCTCCCACATATCGAAACTGCAAAAATACAATTATTTAAGTGTAGAGCAGTTGGAAGAATTTATTGATAAATAATTTGTACTCATGGAGAAATGCAAAGGCGATGCAAATAACCCAAGGAAGAGAAAAAAAGGACTCTGCCACGACACAGACGATCTACATGTCCTAGAATCAATAAACAGAAAATTAACCAATTCTTGAGGAGTTACACCAAGAACTGCAACACATTCGCGCTAGTCTGGAGTACAGCCAGGCTGAAATGCAGACTCTCATAAATGACAATACAATACTCCAATCCACCATCAAAACACTCATCAAGCAAATGGACAATGAAAAGAAAACCGGTTAATGAAAGAAACTATTTGCCCCTTTACCAAATCCCAGCATGCAGTGCGTGCTGGGAACTTCAGGTGGCTTGGCTCATGTTGCTGATAACAGTACAAAAACAAATATTAGGCTATAAAATCATTTTCTATGTTCAAATATCAGATGTAAGCTGAAATGTGATGTTATTAGATTGTCTTTATTTGTCTAGTTACTGATTCCATGGTATTTTTTTGTCAGCACAGAAGCTTTTAATCAGTCAGTCATTCTTATATTATCGCATTGTCTTTGGCTCTGACTGATTGCACTACCACTGCATTCTGCAGACTCCACTGACTGACAGTATAGCTTTCACCCCTGTCTGTTCAGTCAGTGTCAGCAATGATATTCTTTGAACATTTCTGTGTCAGACCAGCAGACTGATAAACATCTGATGTCAGTGGGGTGGCAGGTGTAATAGTATCTGAGAATAAATGTCTGAATTCCGGTCTGCTTTACACCCATACAAATGGATGAGATCTCTTCAATTCATGAAGCAAATCATCAGTAATTACTTTCCCAATATTTTATTCACCACCGTGGACCACTGGGATCAATGTAGAATGTTCCTGGTTGCACTGGAAAGCAGAAGAGGCAAAAGGCATTAAATTAGAGTCAAATGTACAAGCAGCTAGCAGCTAAGTTGATTGTTGCTCAGCCTCAACTAAGCATTAAATGTTTAATATATAATCTACATCCCAGGATTTATTTCTCACTGGGCGTCTGCTTAGATTATAATAGTGAGCACCACAGAATGCAGTGGCAGTGCAGTCTGTCAGAGCCAAAGACAATGTGATAATAATGAGCGACTAATGACCGATTAGCTTCTTCTCAGAGTGCTGGGTAAAGGAAACGATCCTCACCCTATTATAGCAAAGTTTGAACATTTTAAACACAAGGAAATGATTAAAAGCAAGGGGAAAGAGCTCAAAGGCACAAACTTTGGGCTTAATGACCAATTCCCTAAATAAATAAATGAATGAGGAAAAAACTGTTCCCAATTATGAAACACCAAAGGGCAACCACGCATCAATTATGGACAAACTGTATATCAACGGACAAACCATTCCACAACAACTCCATCACTCCTTGGCTGATCTGAGTTCCATAACTGCATCAACACCTGAATATATTACAGTACAAAACCTCCTATTTTGACCTCTCACATCTTATAGCTTACTCAATCCGAAACAGATATTTCAAGAAAGAGTGGGCATACTTTCTAGAAATGAATGATTCTTCAAACATATCACCCACACTCCTCTGGGAAACAGTTCAGGTAGTACTGAGAGGCAAAATCATTTCATTTTCGACATATAAAAAGAAAAAAGAACAAACAATTGAGCATGAACTGGAACAAAAAATAAAACATTTAACAAATTTATAGTCTTCTAATCCTTCCAATGAAAGTGACAGTGAATTCAAAAAAGCAAAATCCTTCTTGAAGACATACTTTAAAAAAAAAACAACACACAATTTCTAATCCAAAAATCAAGGCATCATAATTTCGAATTTAGTAACAAGTCAGGCAAATTTTAGCAAATCAACTCAAAAGAGACAAAGAAAAATTGATAATTCCAGGAATTAAAGACTCACAAGGAAATATCTTACATTCCTCAGAAGACATCAGCACTGCATTTCAGACATTCTACAGTCAACCTCTGTTAAAGATCCAAACCCATTCGACATCTAAACTTTTCTAAATAGCATTAACCTCCCAAAACTCACATCAGAACACTTGATAAAACACTCTCACCAGTAGAACTGGAGAAAGCAGTACATTCAATGACCAATAATAAAGCACCACAGGCCCAGATGGTTACCCTGCTAAATTCTATAAACACTTCTGGCATACCGTCTTACCACTCATCATCAGGACAGTAAAAGAAATAAAATCCACCTCATATATACTGCCCCACATGAACACAGCTTTGATCTCAGTGGTACCTAAGCCTAGCTACCGCCCCATATTAACAGAGACTTGAAAATCATCAGCAAAGCACTAGCCAGCTGAATTGAAGGTATCATTCAATCACTAATCCACCCAGATCAAACTGGCTTCATAAAAGGTGGACAATCATCCAGTAACACACGACGCCTGTTCAACCTGATGCATTTCGTCCAACAAAAAAACATCAATGCAACAGTCACCTCACTAGATGCGGAAAAAGCATTTGACAAAGTAAACTGGAGATTTTTATTTGCCACCTTGGAAAAGTTTGGCTTTGGAGAATCATTCATTCACTGGATAAGGATATTTTACAAATCACCCATGGCTGCAGTTACAACTAACAGTATCACTTCTCAACACATCACACTACAACAGGGGACCAGACAAGGATGCCCCCTCTCTCTTTGCAATCTTTATAGAACCCTTAGCTACTGCTAGCCATCAAAATGACAAAATTAGTGGAATCTCAATCCTAAACTCAAGCCATAAAATTAGTCTTTATGCGGATGACATACTGCTATATATACAAAACACATCAATATCTCTTCAAGAAGCTTTCAAATTCATCAGTTCATTTTTGGACATATTGGACAAAGTTCAATAATTCTAACCCTCAGTGAAGCTAAGTGGGATGATGCAGTCCAGAACCAAATCTCACTCCACACAGAAAGGCCCTCGCCGGCCATGGGGCTCGAACCCAGAACCTTCTTGCTGTGAGGTGACAGCGCTAACCACTACAACACCGTGCTGCCCCACCCTTGACTCAATAATATCAAAATTTTACTGGAAAAACAAACCACCCCAGATAAAACTGATCACCATACAAAAAGATAAATTCCATGGAGGTTTAGAGGTGCCAAATTTTCAACATTACTATTTAGCCAATCAATTATAAAATGTATCAACAAAAATCAACATCAAAACTCCTGGCTGGAAATAGAACAATCAGAATGTAGAGACACTGATATCAAAGACCTACCCTTCTTAAGCAACACCATAAAAAAACACCCCTGTTATAAAAATCCAGTGATCTCAACGACCCTGACAGCCTAGTACAGCGGTTCCCAAAGTGGGGGGTCGTGACCCCTTTGGGGGTCGCGGAGGGACTCCAGGGGGGTCGCGGAGAGACGGGACTGTTTGCATAACACAGAAAAAAAACGGGCATTGGAATGTTTTGAATGGCGTCGGAATGTTGGTAATGCATCAGCCGGCAGAGAGTCATTAAATCAGTCTATAGAACCCAATCACCCCCTTTCACGCCATAATCGCTCCCCGCCCTCCAATCTGTTGGATTGCTCTGATATTGTTGTTATTAGCAAACCCTCCTCCTGTGAATACAAACTGTATAAAACAGGTCCCTATTTTGAGATTCAGAACAAAACATCGGACGGCGACTTTATGACAACATGGACAAGTTTCTACGCGTGCTTCCTACAAAATGCAAGGCTGCTGCACAGGACGAGCTCGCCTCCTACAAAGTGGCCTACCTCCTTGCACAGAGCAAGAAGCCACACACAGAAGCGGAGGAGGTGATCCTGCCCTGTGCCATTGAAATGGTGAGGACCATGGTTGACGAGGCAACAGCAAACAAGTTACGGGCGATCCCCCTCTCAAATAATACGATTGGAAGACGCATACATGACATCGCTGGCGACATTGAGGAGCAGCTCACCGACCGAGTACGTGCAAGCACCCGGTTTGCTCTGCAGGTCGACGAAGCCACTGACAGCAACCGAGACTGTTTATTAATCACGTACATCCATTTCGTTGATCCAGAGGACATGAGAGAGGATCTGCTATTCTGCAAGGAGGTGAAAACACGAGCCACTGCTGATGAACTGTTCCGAGTGATTGACACTTATTTGCAAGAGGCAAAATGGAAGTGGGAGTGCTGTGTTGGAGTGTGTACGGACGGGGCTCAGGCTATGGCTGGGAAGCGCAGTGGGCTACAAGCGCTCATAAAGCGTGTGTCCCCCAATGTGCAGTGGACCCACTGTATGATTCACCGAGAAGCGTTGGCATCGAAGCAGCTGAGTCCCGAACTGAACAAGGTGATGACGGACGTAATCGCCACTGTCAATTATATCAAAACGCGCCCTGTTAAAGCTCGACTCTTTGCTGCTCTCTGTGAAGAAATGGGCTCCAAACACACGGCAGTTCTGTTTCACAGCGAAGCGCGATGGCTGTCACGTGGGAAGGTATTGAACAGGGTGTTTGAGCTGCGAGAGGAGATACGGATTTTTCTCGAGGAGGAGAATCATGCACTGGCACTCTGTTACAATGACGAACGGTTCCTGATGACAGTTGCCTACCTCAGTGACATTTTCCAAAAACTGAACGCACTGAATCTGCAAATGCAAGGACCCAACACCCATCTCCCTCAGCTTGTCGCTAAAATGCAGTCATTTACAAGGAAATTGGAACTGTGGGGAAAGATGATTGAGGAGGGAACAACAGATTGCTTTCAGAACTTGCATTCATTTCTCCATAACACCAACAGTCACAACACAATCATGCCATGCATTCGTTCACACATTTTTGCCCTCCAACAACATTTTCAGAGGTACTTTCCTGTTATGGATTTGGCACACTATGAATGGATCACAGACCCCTTCAATACAAGGCCACCTGCTCATCTCAGTGTTACTGAACAGGAACAGTTCATTGATGTGACCTCAGACATAGGATACAAACAGCAGTTTAGGGCCAAGTCACTGTCTGCCTTTTGGATTGGGGTGGAAAAAGACTACCCACTGTTGGGTGGAAAGGCTGTAGCCATACTCCTCCCTTTTGCCACATCCTACCTCTGTGAGGTGGGCTTTTCTGCAGTGGCCTCCATCAAGACCAAATACAGGGCAAAATTGAACATTGAAAACGAACTAAGGGTGGCGATCTCACAGTTATCACCAAGATTTGAAAAACTCTGTACTGAAAAGCAAGCACACACAAGTCACTGAAAAAATATTCTGATGTTCTGTGTAATGTTCTGTTTTATTATGATGTGCAATGCTCTTTTGTGGATAATGCTCTTCTGTGAATAAAATATAGCAACTTTAATATCCGTCTGATTATTATTATTATTATTATTATTATTATTATTATTATGGTTATTATTACTACACTACACACTGCATAATGGGTGGTGGTGGTGGTGGGGGGGGTCGATGTCAGGGGGTCCCAAAAATATTCTGAAGTCCAAAAGGGGGTCCCCAGCCAAAAAGTTTGAGAACCACTGGCCTAGTAGAATATAAATACAGTGACAAACTTTGATATGACACCTTGCAAACACACCCCAATTTGGTCAAATCCAGACTTCTTGGTCAATAAAACCCCAATAAAATCTCAAATTTGGAAGCAAAAAGGAATCTCCATCTCCATCACATCTTTGATAGAAATGCTCTCCTTAGCTTTGAAGAACTGCACTAGAGGTATGGCATAGGTGGAGATCAGTTTCTACTATACATACAAATAAAAAATTCACTAAAAACAAAAATCAATATTGTTTTAATAATCTCCAACAACCTCCTTTACTCAGAAAATTGATTACAATATCTGACTCTAAAAAAACTACTCTAAAAAATGTAGAAACTGCTATCTACTATAGATTCAACCATTGCCATACCCAAAAACAAATGAGAAGATGATTTATCCATCTCTCCCAATGCCAACTTCTGGGAACAAATCTGCTCTAATACTTTTACAATGACCTCATTTACAAATCTACAATTAATACAATACAAAATGCAACTCACTCAACATTAAATGTACAAAATGGGCTTCAATACTTCTGACATATGTTCTCACTGCTCACTCAACTCCACAGACACCTATACCCATGCCACATGGCACTGTCCACCAGTTCATCAATTCTGGGAATGCATCACCAATAACATGTCTTTGGTTCTGAACTACACCATCCCACTATCTCCAAAGCTTTGCCTACCTAGAGCTCTAACAACTCTTGATGCACAATATCATAACTCAAAATTAGTTTTAGTTGCCCTTGCTATCGCCAAGAAAACAATACTCATGAACTGGAAAACTAAACATAAATTCAGTACATCATGATGGACTCAAGTAATTTCAGAAGACATATGACATGAAAAAAATGACAGCCTCTTTAAAAAAAACAGTCCGAGTATGTTTTGCAAATCTGGAAACCAATTATTTCCTTTTTAAATTTGCCTGTGAACTGGCGCCATGCCTACATGCTCATACATGTTCGTGCCAGTGGCGGCTGGTAGTCTTTCAAACAGGGGAGGCTGGTCGGTTACGATATTTCCAGATTTTAAAAGGAAAAACACATCAATTTTGCCCATACTCTTGCCTCTGATCTGGCTGATTGTTGGCAGCGTCACAAACTGTGAAATAACAGGTTCTTTTGGCCCATTAGCCCACTGTCCAATATACATGATGGTGGTGTTGGGGGGGTATATTTTAACATTTTATATTTTAAAATTGTGGCATGTTGTTTAAAAATTGACCTCGGCTGTGTTTTTGTTTAAAAATGTTTTCCAAATTGTAGCGGTGTTTAATTCATATCCAGAAAAACATATATTCCAATATAATATACTCAGCATAAACATTTTAAATAGATTCTATATTTTTGGTCCATCCATGACATATTACTAAAGTAGCCTATTTACTGTTGTTGATGTGGGTCACTTGCTGTTAGCCAATTCACTTTCTCGTACCAGGAGAGCTGAAAGGAACAAGTATTATTCCCTACCTTTTTCACCAAGTCAATTTGGGGCGTTGGTCTACCCTGCTCTTTAATTTTAATTTTTTCCTCGAAAGGAAGACTGGCAAATGGCTTCGCCAAAATTAAATCAGCAATGCTTGACATCCATGCGCAGCTTTCTTGCTAGCCGACTAGCCCCCTCAAGTTCAAGTTCAGTCACTCAAATAAACAAAATTTCTGGAACTAAGATAGCAAACTTGACAACACTATATTTACACTTTATTTACAATGAAAATATATACAAACTAAAAAAGCTGGTAGAAACCGTATGTAATGAATGAAATCGAAATGTAAGCTGATCTCTTACAATACACCACAGCACTTCCGATTCCGCATGGGACTGAACTGATGTTGCCAGATACTGCTGACGTTATCCAGCCCAAAATATGTTCAAAACCCGCTAAAATGCACTTAAAACTGCCCAATTGGGCGGGAAATCGCCCAATCTGGCAACACTGTCCGCTGCCTGTCTATAGTTGAAACGAGCTGTCAATCAAAGAAAATATCCGGCCGCTTTCACCAATCACCAGTCTCCTCGCGGAAACTGCCATGTCCCTCCCATGTGAGGCTCAGAGTCTGTGGGCAGGCATTTTCGCAGTATTTGTCCAATAACCATCTTGCATTTTGATATTGAAAAGCGCAGAGCTCCCAAATGCCGTTGAAGTCCATTGAGGCTGGGAGTCTGTGAGACTCCGTGGGCGGGCATTTTCACAGTATTTGTCCAATAATCGTCTTGCATTTTGAGATTGACAAGCACATAGCTCCCAATCCACTGAGGCTGGGCTGCATCGCGCTGTCACGAGGGGGAAAAACTCATGCACACATTAGGCGAACTAAGGAAAGTTATAACGGAATGATTTCGCACTGTAGTTGGGTTGAGCACATATATTTCTATGATTCTGGATCTGAAATAGCAATGTTATAAGGTCGGCTATAACATATAAATGACGAACATCCTACACGATGTTCGTCATTTTTAGAGGAGGCTGAGCCTCCCTCGTTGTCTTATGTTATGCCCACTTGGCTCAAAGCGGAGATAACATAGAGGAGACCACACCGAACGTAACGTTATACTATGATCATTTATTAAAAGAGATTCAAACCCAGTCAGTAAATGTAAGCTACCCAAATGTGTAGTGAAAGTCAGCTTCATGCAGTGTAGTGCGTAAAAAGATAAAGGGAGAGGGAGAGAGAGAGAGTCAAAGAAGAGGCTGCAGCCAGCCCTCGTAGCCACGGGGCCAGAGCAGCCAAGCCAGAGCAAAAATGAGAGACCCGACAGACCTGGAGGAGGTGCTTTTAAACCCCTCCACCCAACTACCAATCAGCTGGCCTATTGGCCACCATGGCCAGCCAGCCAAGTTGATCAGCTCCCCCTGCAGCCTGGGAGCTGGAAGACCGGGCAACTCATAACTAATATGTAGGAGGAATGAGGCAGCCATAGCACAGCAGAGCCGGGCGCAACATCACTCCCCCCATAAGACAGACACCCATGCCTGGGTTCTGACAGGGACCACACGCAATCGTAACCCCAACATACAAACACACACTTGACTAAAACATTAAAAAACATTACAGTACATTAGACACAGTTATCCTGAAAGCCATTAACTACATACATACACATATACTCACACACCCACACTCCACCACCCCAACAGTGTGTCCCCCCCCCCATACAGTCCTTCACCACATCCACCCAGCTAAACCTGGCGCCTAGACAGCCAAGTGAGAAGAGGTGAAGACGATACAGAAGGAGGACACCCCTTTTACTCGGGCGCCCGAGACAAGGCGTCCGCCATGATGTTATCCACGCCCCTAATGTGCCTAATGGACAACTCGTAGGGCTGTAGAAAAAGTGCCCAACGCATCAAGCGCTGGTTGGGATTCTGGAGAGAAGAAAGAAAAGTTAAAGGGTTGTGATCAGAGTAAACAATAAGTGGGTGCACACCACCACCAACATAAACCTCAAAATGTTGGAGGGCCCAGACCAGGGCAAGAGCCTCCTTTTCGATCGTAGAGTAATTGTACTGGTGACGGTTGAATTTTCTGGAAAAGTAGCAGACTGGTCTATCCACACCATTTGCATCCCGCTGTAAAAGAACTGCACCCGCCCCAACCTGACTAGCGTCAACCTGTAACTGGAACGGGTCATCCAGCCTAGGAGCCGCCAGGACGGGCGCAGAACTCAACAGTGCTTTGGCATTATCAAAGGCCTGCTGACACTCAGCAGACCACTGAAACTTCACTGAACTTTTGAGTAAATTAGTCAAAGGTGCCGTAACAGAAGAAAAATTACAACAGAAACTCCGGTAATACCCGATCATCCCTAAGAAACGCATCAGTTCCTTTTTTGTCGCTGGAGGTGGAAAATTATCTATCGCCAAGACCTTGGCCCTAACTGGTCGAACATGGCCCTGACCAACTATCTTACCAAGGTATTCCACTGTAGCTTGAGCAAACTCACATTTAGCTAAGTTCACTGTGAGGGTTGCTGCCACCAACCGCTCAAACAGTGCCCGAATGCGTGACAGATGGACCTCCCATGTATCTGCATAGCAAACGACGTCATCAATATACACCGCGCACCCCTCCAGTCCCGCAACGACTCGGTTCATGAGTCGTTGGAAACTGCAGGGGGCGTTGCGTAGCCCAAACGACATGCGGGTGTAAGAGTAGAGACCAGTAGGGGTGATGAAAGAGGACACCTCTTGAGCCCTAGGAGACAACGGAACCTGGTAATAACCTTTAAGTAAATCGAATTTACTAACAAAACGTGCTGCACCAACTTGATCGATACAATCTTCTATTCTAGGCAACGGGTAAGAGTCTGGTTTCGTCACCGCATTCACTTTCCTGTAATCAGTACAGAATCTGAAGGTGTTGTCTGATTTCTTAACGAGCAAACACGGGGACGACCAACTAGAGTACGATGGCTTAGCTAGCCCATTATCAAGTAGATACTGGACACTCTCATCTAAACTCTGACGCTTGTCGGGTGCCACGCGATAGAATCTCTGTCGTATAGGTGTTGCATCTCCGACATCAATGTCGTGCTCCATCAAGTTGGTGCAAGACGGTGTATCTGAAAACAAACAAGAAAATTCCAAAATCAAAACTTTTAATTCCTCCCGCCTATGTAATTCCAAATGACTGAAAAAAACATCCAGGTCAGCTAAAGTTTCAGAGTTATTCAAACGTGCATGCAAAATCGCTTCATCAGGAGAGCGCACACCATCCTCCCCTGCCACCGGAGCCTGAGGAGCGCACTCCACCGCAGTGAAACCAACAGCTTTAACCTCAGCCTTCCTCTCCACCTGAGCTGAAGAGAAATATGGCTTTAAAAGGTTAATGTGACACAGTTGCGTATTTCTCCTACGCTCAGGAGTAGCGACAACATAGTTTACATCGGAAACCTGCCGAACGACTGTATATGGACCAGAATATTTGGCAGCGAATGGAGAACCAGGAAGGGGTAACAGTGCGAGAACCTGATCCCCAGGGCTGAAGACACGCACCTCAGCCTTGCGATCATAGTTGTGTTTCATTTTCTTTTGCGCGTCAGTCAAATTTTCGCTGGCTTTTTGCCATGCCAGAAACAGTCTGCGCCTGAAGCCCAGAACGTAACTGGCCAAATTCTCAGGAGGATCCGATGTATCCAAATCATCTGCCAACACAGACAAGGAAATTCGCACCTTGTGGCCGAACACCAGTTCATTGGGACTAAAGCCGGTGCTTTCCTGCACCACATCTCGCGCAGCCATTAGTAACCACGGTAAACCGTCCTCCCACTCACGTTTCATCTCCACGCAATACGCGCGGAGAAGAGACTTGAGTGTGGCATGAAAACGTTCGAGCGCGCCTTGGCTCTGCGCATGGTATGCAGAGCTGAAATTGTGTTGTATTTTCAACTGCTTGAGCGCAGCAGCAAACGTCCTTGAAGTGAAATTCGAGCCGCGATCACTTTGAATGACTTTAGGTAGCCCAAAGATTGAAATGAACTGAGTCAAACTCTTAACAACGGATTTTGTTGAAATGGTTCGAAGCGCATAAGCAGCGGGATACCTGGTGGCTTGGCACATTACCGTGAACAACTGAACACAGCCAGATTTTGAGGGGGGCAAAGGACCTACACAATCGATGATAAGATGTTCAAAGGGAGTGCCCACCGACGCTATAGGTTGTAATGGAGCCGGTTTAATGACAGTGTCAGATTTTCCTGCAATCTGACAGACATGACACGACTTCACAAACCGCGCAACATCCCTTTTAATGCGTGGCCAGAAAAAGTACTGCAACACACGATTGTAAGTCTTTTTGACCCCGAAATGACCAGAAATGTCCCCATGCGCAGTAGCCAACACTTTGTCCCGACATTCCTCAGGCATCACCACCTGCACGACCTGACCTGCCACATCAGTGTCAGCAGTAGGCGACCACCTACGAAGTAACAAATCATTCTGCAAAAAATAACCATGACCCGTATTATCCTTATCAGCAACCAGATCAAAATATTTCTGCAACCCCTGATCGTGTTTTTGGGCCACAACAATGTCATCACGAGACAATGATGCCGGAAGTTCAGGAATGAAAAGTCGAGCTAAAGTGGTTTTAGATTCGTCAGACGGTTGCGCAGCTTCCCGACGCGCCATGGCGCGCGTCACAGCGCACGCTGGAAAAACCTCTGGAAAATCTGAACCGCACTTAACTAGCTCAGCTGATGGTGAAACTTTGGTTCTAACCACTGGCGGCGGCACAACCTGCTCGGGAAAAACACAATCACGAGCCAGATTGTTTCCCACAATGAGGTCTATTCCATCTATGGGCAAAGATGGACGCACAGCCATGGTTACTTCGCCATTCACAAAACCAGAAAATAATTGCATTCTATGCAACGGCACTGGAAAAGCCTGCAGCCCAATTCCCCGAATTAACACAACGTTCCCCGTGTCTGAAGTAGACGAGAAAGGCAGGACTGATTGACATATAAAGCTCTCAGACGCCCCAGTATCGCGCAGGATCTTTACCGGAACACGGCGAGTGTCACCAACCAGCGAGACAAAACCCTCTGTGACAAACGGAGCATAGTCCGTCATGTCGGCCACAGTTGTTTTGTCACGCTCATCACACTGCCCCTTTACACCACTTTTGAACTCGTTCGATACAGCACAAGACGTCTGATCAGATTTTCCTGGAACGAACGAACGCCCATCAGTTTTTACCACCCCCTTACACTGACGCGTAGCACAGATAGAAGATGCGCAAAGCCCCACTTTACCACGCTCATTCTTCTTTCTACGTTCGTTCAACATTTTCGCACAGTTTCTTTTGAAATGACCTGGCTCCAGACAGAAATGACAAACAGGCCAATTTTCTGCGTTACGATTTTGTGTTTGATCAGAATTTGTTGGAGTGGCTAAATCAGACATAGATGGTACAGCATTAAAGTAGTTAAAGCGCTGCCCCCCGCGGTTATACCCTTGCCGTGGCACAAAATCACGCACCTGATTCTTATGAGTAAGAGCAAACCCATCTGCGAGAGCAGCAGCCTCCGACGCTGTTTTTACTGGATGTTCATTAACATAAGTGCACATACGATCAGGCAACAGATTTTTAAATTGCTCCAAAATCATTAAGTCGCGCAATGCCTCAAATGACTCAACACCTTCAGCTACAAGCCAACGGTTGAAAAAACTAGACAAATCTCTAGCCAGTTCGGCATGTGTATGCTTATCAGATTTTTTCCATGAACGAAATCGTTGTCTGTAAGCTTCGGGAATTAATTCATAACACTTCAAAACTGCCTCCTTAACCGATTTATAGCTCTTCCTTTCGGAAGGCGACAGAGCAATAAAAGCTTGTTGCGAACGCCCAATCAGAGCTGTCTGTAATAGTAACACTTTCTCTTCATCACTCCACTCCTGATCAAGAGCCACATTCTCGAACAAAGAGAAAAACACATCAGGATCTCTTTCATCAAATTTAGGAAGGAATTTAACCATATGGGCCAGGCCCGATGGCGAGGAGACCTTAAGCTTCTCTCGCTCCACTACACGGACCTGATCTAAACGTCTCAACTCCAACTGACGATCCTTTTCTCTTTCATTAGCCTCCAATCGTTTTTGTTCCATTAACAAGTTATGTTGCATTTGCAGCAATTCTTTTTGTTGCTCGAAAGATAATTTGCTAGATTGCCCCAATTGCATTACTGGACTCGAAGGACTTTTCAATAAAGACGCCCCCTGACTCGTCTGCTCCTGTGGCTTGGTACCAGGCAATACGTCCTTCTCCATCAAGCGCTCAGAAATAAATGTAGCAAGTTCATCTTTCTTTGCTGATTTAGGCAACATTACTTCGATCCCATAATGGTCGGCTACACTATTCAACTGTTCTTTAGTTAAAGCCGCAAATAACGCCTCAGATGGGGACGCAACGAAAGCATCAAACACGCTCATTTTCTAATGCTAATTTGACAACACTCAACGATCAAAAAAAAAAAAAATGCGCAACAAACAGAAACACACGTTGCCTTTCAGGTTAACTTAACCAACCAAACACGATAAACTACAGGCAAAGTGATCTGTAATACACGCAACAAAATAACAGCAGAGCTCCCCCTAAACATTTACCCACCACTAGACTGACCTATCTTCACACTGAGCCCAAGAACCGAGGATCAGCGAACCAAAAGGATTCACTCACCTATACCGCTGGAGCCAAGCTGTCCCGTTAATCGATCCAGCACAGAGATCCACGGCGGTGCCCAAGGTCCAGGCTCCAGTGACACTGCGGCCTACCCAAGCGCCGAAACGCTCTAGAATGGGGATGGCTAGGCTCTGCACGCTGATACCCTGTTACGGGATCACAAATACACTTCGCAAAAAAAGAAACTAAATAAACAAAACTGGTTGGACTAAATGCTCTATTCTGCTCAACTCTTCCCCGATCAAACATGTATAACGTTACACTTACGATGTAAATCCCCCCAAAACAAACACTGTGAGAAGCCGGCAGGCCAAACATACGTCTCCTTCATTCACAAAAACTTGAGACCAATGACGTCGCTCTACACACCTCACGCTCTACCAATAGCAATGAGAGCAGCCTAGTCAAAACATATGCCGGTTCACAACTCTAGGGAACTACATACAGTATCTTTTTAAACAACGAAAACGTCGGGAACAAAGACGGCTCGAGCCCCCATACGTTATGCCCACTTGGCTCAAAGCGGAGATAACATAGAGGAGACCACACTGAACGTAACGTTATACTATGATCATTTATTAAAAGAGATTCAAACCCAGTCAGTAAATGTAAGCTACCCAAATGTGTAGTGAAAGTCAGCTTCATGCAGTGTAGTGCGTAAAAAGATAAAGGGAGAGAGAGAGAGTCAAAGAAGAGGCTGCAGCCAGCCCTCGTAGCCACGGGGCCAGAGCAGCCAAGCCAGAGCAAAAATGAGAGACCCGACAGACCTGGAGGAGGTGCTTTTAAACCCCTCCACCCAACTACCAATCAACTGGCCTATTGGCCACCATGGCCAGCCAGCCAAGTTGATCAGCTCCCCCTGCAGCCTGGGAGCTGGAAGACCGGGCAACTCATAACTAATATGTAGGAGGAATGAGGCAGCCATAGCACAGCAGAGCCGGGCGCAACACTTAGAGCAGTGGTTCTCAACCGGGGGGGCGCGCCCCCCTGGTGGGGCGCAGAGGTACTCCAGGGGGGTCGCGAGTAGGCTTCATGTATGGAGGAAAAAAAAAATCTGGGGCTAACAGGCTATAGTAGCTAAGCAGATGCAACACATTTACCCATGTCAAAATGCAGGACATTGGACTATTACATACAAATCAATACTATTATAAAATCTATCATCAATCTATCATAAAATCTTGTGTGTGTGGCCGCATCAGTCGGGGGAACTGTGATATGTTCCCAAGCCTTGCAGACTTTATCAGTAATGCAGGCACTTCCCACGATTTCTCATCTGTCTTTCAAGCAGCGTCAGAGCACCTGTCGGTAATGAGAAAACAGTTTGCGGCATACTTCACAGAGGATTATCGCTCTTTTGCGTGGGTTCGAGATCCATTTGTGTGTACTGCTGACGAACTTCCAGTTGACATGCAGGAACAGCTTATTGAGCTGAAGAGTGACAGTAGACTTAAGGCAGTCTTCACCTCATGCCCTCTTTCGACATTCTGGGCAGCATTGATGCAGGAGTAGGGGAGAGTGGGGTAAGATGAGCCAGGGGGTAAGATGAGCCACCCCTTGTTTCTAAGAAACAGTAAACAAATGTGACCATGTGACCACATTCAAAGGGGGCCGGGACCATTTACTTACACTTGTGGAGAGGAGCACCACATGTCAAACTAGGTGAGGGACATATTTATAAAAATGTGTTTTTGTGCTTTCTAAGTCAATTCCATGTTTGTCCACAGTGAAGATGATTTAGAGAAGACAAAAGTAGAATAATATTTAGACACATTAGGGTTAAGTTAGTGGCTTTGTAAGCTATGATATGAATGCTAATAAAAATAATTTTGATTAGCCTAATCCCCTTTATTAGCATTTTTCTACAAAATGGTGGCCATGGGGTAAGATGAGCCATTAGATGTGGGGCAAGTTGAGCCACTGGCTCAACTTACCCCATTGGTGGCTGAGCTTACCCAATATGGATGACACTTAAGTTTTCACATTTACTGGTCATATATGACAACAACATATATATATATATATATATATATATATATATATATATATATATATATATATGACATCAGATGAGGAAGACCAGTTGTTAGATGTGGGGGATTATGTTGTGGCAAAATACACGGGGAAGAAGAAAGTGCATTTCTTCATTGGCCAGATAATCAAATTGGATGTCTTCGAAATAGAGGCAAGATTTCTCAAAAGAAGCCGGTCATGCCATGGCTCTGCAAGAAAGCCAACCTTTGTCTTCAAAGAGAAAGATAAGGCTGTCCTGTCAAGACAGGATATTGTGAAAAAATTGCCCCGCCCCTTTACTGTTGGGGGGACAGCACGGAGGGAGAGGCAAATGGTGTTCCCTTGCCATTTGAACGCTTGGAACATTGAATAATGATGAAATGATTGAATGATTGATGGAATGATTGCTGCATGTTTTAGCAATGTTTTAACCTACTGAAAGAAATAAGATTCTTTTGGCACTGTTCTACTGTTTTAGTAATTTCTATAATATAGTATATCTCTCATTCCCTCTCTAACCATCCCTCTTTCTATCTATCTACGCATATATCTCTCTCTATCCATCTATCTATCCCTCCCTATCCCATCTCGTTCTATCACCTCTCTCTTCATCTCCCCTTCTCTGTGCAACGGCCCTATCCCCCACTTGATTGACTTGACTTGATTCATTGATTGCATTTCTAATAATAAAAGTTGTTTACTTTGTTAACCTAACATGTTTTGTGTTGGCTCAATTTACCCCACACAGTGGCTCATCTTACCCCGTGCATGGGGTAAGTTGAGCCACTTGACATTTTTTTTTCAAGAGGTAATATCACTCTAACCATAAGAGCTTATCAATTATGTTTTGCTCAGATAGTAACAGTACACTTTGAAATTTGGTATGGTGTGTAGACTGGAAGCAAAAATGGCTTTAACATGTAGTTATGATGAAAAATGTAAAAAGTGGCTCATCTTACCCCACTCTCCCCTACCCGCAACTGTGTGACGTAGCCTTGAAACTGCTCATCCCATTCGCATCGACCTACTTGTGTGAGGTAGGATTTTCAAAAATGACTGCGCTCAAAACGAAATATCGCAATCGTGCGCAAATTGAGGATGACTTGAGACTGTGCTTGTCAAACATTTCGCCAAGAATCGAGGATCTTTGTAAGGCAAAGCAGGCTCAGGTCTCGCATTAACGCAAATGCAGATCACAAAGGCACAGTAAAAAGTAAAACCTAAATTCACGCCTGGTCCCAATTCCCAATGATATCAATAGCCACCTAATGATAAGCCTATTAAAATACCTAATAAAAACACTAATAATAATAATAATAATAATAATAATAATAATAATAATAATGATGCCTATTAATAATAATAGCATAATAATAATAATAATAATAATAGGCCTAATAATAATAATAATGCCTGAAAGAACATAAGTCTTGTACTACTGCCAACAGCTTAGTAATGATAATAGGCCATAATAATAATTATAATAATTATAATTATAATAATGCCCGAAAGCAGATTAGAAATGTGGTGCTACTGCCAATTATAACAATAGCCTAATAATGATAATAGGCCTATGTATTTCTATGGAATGGATAATGCTACTACTGCTGCTACTGCTACTAATAATAATCTAGCCCAGGGCTGGCTGGCTGCTACTGCTACTAATAATAATCTAGCCCAGGGCTGTCTGTCTGTCTGTCTGTCTGTCTGGCTGTCTGTCTGTCTGGCTGTCTGTCTGTCTGTCTGGCTGTCTGGCTGACTGGCTGACTGTCTGTCTGTCTGTCTGTCTGGCTGTCTGGCTGGCTGTCTGTCTGGCTGTCTGTCTGTCTGTCTGTCTGGCTGTCTGTCTGTCTGGCTGTCTGTCTGGCTGTCTGTCTGTCTGTCTGTCTGTCTGGCTGGCTGGCTGGCTGTCTGTCTGGCTGTCTGTCTGTCTGGCTGGCTGTCTGTCTGTCTGGCTGTCTTTCTGTCTGTCTGGCTGTCTGTCTGTCTGTCTGGCTGTCTGTCTGGCTGGCTGTCTGGCTGTCTGTCTGTCTGTCTGTCTGTCTGTCTGTCTGGCTGGCTGTCTGTCTGTCTGTCTGTCTGTCTGTCTGGCTGGCTGTCTGTCTGTCTGTCTGTCTGGCTGTCTGGCTGGCTGTCTGTCTGTCTGGCTGGCTGTCTGGCTGTCTGTCTGTCTGTCTGTCTGGCTGGCTGTCTGGCTGTCTGTCTGTCTGTCTGTCTGTCTGTCTGGCTGGCTGGCTGTCTGTCTGGCTGTCTGTCTGGCTGTCTGTCTGTCTGGCTGTCTGTCTGTCTGGCTGTCTGGCTGGCTGGCTGGCTGTCTGGCTGTCTGTCTGGCTGTCTGTCTGTCTGTCTGGCTGGCTGGCTGGCTGTCTGGCTGGCTGGCTGGCTGTCTCTGTCTGTCTGTCTGTCTGTCTGTCTGTCTGTCTGTCTGTCTGTCTGTCTGTCTGGCTTGCTGGCTGGCTGTCTGTCTGTCTGTCTGGCTGTCTGGCTGTCTGTCTGGCTGTCTGTCTGGCTGTCTGTCTGTCTGTCTGTCTGTCTGTCTGGCTGGCTGTCTGTCTGTCTGGCTGTCTGGCTGTCTGGCTGGCTGTCTGTCTGTCTGGCTGTCTGGCTGTCTGTCTGGCTGTCTGGCTGTCTGTCTGGCTGTCTGTCTGGCTGTCTGTCTGTCTGTCTGTCTGTCTGGCTGTCTGTCTCTCTGGCTGTGTGTCTCTCTGTCTGTCTGTCTGTCTTTCTGGCTGGCTGTCTGTCTGTCTGTCTGGCTGGCTGTCTGTCTGGCTGTCTGTCTGGCTGTCTGTCTGTCTGTCTGTCTGTCTGTCTGGCTGTCTGGCTGTCTGTCTGTCTGTCTGGCTGGCTGGCTGGCTGTCTTGCTGTCTGTCTGTCTGGCTGGCTGTCTGTCTGTCTGGCTGTCTGGCTGGCTGTCTGGCTGTCTGTCTGTCTGTCTGTCTGTCTGTCTGGCTGTCTGTCTGTCTGTCTGTCTGTCTGTCTGTCTGGCTGTCTGTTTGGCTGTCTGTCTGTCTGTCTGGCTGGCTGGCTCTCTGTCTGTCTGTCTGTCTGGCTGTCTGTCTGTCTGTCTGGCTGGCTGTCTGGCTGTCTGTCTGTCTGTCTGTCTGGCTGGCTGTCTGTCGGGCTGGCTGTCTGTCTGGCTGGCTGTGTGTCTGTCTGTCTGTCTGTCTGTCTGTCTGTCTGGCTGTCTGTCTGGCTGGCTGTCTGTCTGTCTGGCTGGCTGGCTGTCTGTCTGTCTGTCTGTCTGTCTGTCTGTCTGTCTGTCTGGCTGGCTGTCTGTCTGTCTGGCTGGCTGTCTGGCTGTCTGGCTGTCTGTCTGGCTGTCTGTCTGGCTGTCTGTCTGGCTGGCTGTCTGTCTGTCTGGCTGTCTGTCTGGCTGTCTGGCTGTCTGTCTGGCTGTCTGTCTGTCTGTCTGGCTGTCTGTCTGGCTGTCTGGCTGTCTGTCTGGCTGGCTGTCTGGCTGTCTGTCTGTCTGTCTGTCTGTCTGTCTGGCTGTCTGTCTGTCTGTCTGGCTGTCTGTCTGTCTGTCTGTCTGTCTGTCTGTCTGGCTGTCTGTCTGGCTGTCTGTCTGTCTGGCTGTCTGTCTGTCTGTCTGGCTGGCTGTCTGCCTGTCTGTCTGTCTGTCTGTCTGTCTGGCTGTCTGTCTGGCTGTCTGGCTGTCTGGCTGTCTGGCTGGCTGTCTGGCTGGCTGTCTGTCTGGCTGGCTGTCTGTCTGTCTGTCTGGCTGTCTGTCTGTCTGTCTGTCTGTCTGGCTGTCTGTCTGTCTGGCTGTCTGTCTGTCTGGCTGTCTGTCTGTCTGTCTGTCTGGCTGTCTGGCTGGCTGGCTGTCTGGCTGTCTGTCTGTCTGGCTGGCTGGCTATCTGTCTGGCTGTCTGTCTGGCTGTCTGTCTGTCTGTCTGTCTGTCTGGCTGTCTGTCTGTCTGTCTGTCTTTCTGGCTGTCGGTCTGTCTGGCTGGCTGTCTGGCTGTCTGGCTGGCTGTCTGTCTGTCTGTCTGTCTGTCTGTCTGGCTGTCTGTCTGTCTGTCTGGATGGCTGTCTGTCTGTCTGTCTGTCTGGCTGGCTGGCAGTCTGTCTGGCTGTCTGTCTGTCTGTCTGTCTGTCTGTCTGTCTGTCTGTCTGGCTGTCTGTCTGTCTGGCTGTCTGTTTGGCTGTCTGTCTGTCTGTCTGGCTGTCTGTCTGGCTGTCTGTCTGTCTGGCTGTCTGGCTGTCTGGCTGTCTGTCTGTCTGTCTGGCTGTCTGGCTGTCTGTCTGTCTGGCTGGCTGGCTGTCTGTCTGTCTGGCTGTCTGGCTGGCTGGCTGGCTGTCTGGCTGTCTGTCTGGCTGGCTGGCTGTCTGTCTGTCTGGCTGGCTGTCTGTCTGTCTGGCTGTCTGTCTGGCTGTATGGCTGTCTGTCTGTCTGTCTGGCTGTCTGTCTGGCTGTCTGGCTGTCTGTCTGTCTGGCTGTCTGTCTGTCTGGCTGGCTGGCTGTCTGTCTGGCTGTCTTGCTGTCTGTCTGTCTGTCTGGCTGTCTGTCTGTCTGGCTGGCTGGCTGGCTGTCTGGCTGTCTGTCTGGCTGGCTGTCTGTCTGTCTGTCTGGCTGTCTGTCTGTCTGTCTGTCTGTCTGTCTGTCTGTCTGGCTGTCTGTCTGTCTGGCTGTCTGTCTGTCTGGCTGTCTGTCTGGCTGTCTGTTTGGCTGTCTGTCTGTCTTGTCTGTCTGTCTGTCTGTCTGTCTGGCTGGCTCTCTGTCTGTCTGTCTGTCTGTCTGTCTGTCTGTCTGTCTGTCTGTCTGGCTGTCTGTCTGGCTGGCTGGCTGTCTGGCTGTCTGTCTGTCTGTCTGGCTGTCTGGCTGTATGTCTGTCTGTCTGGCTGGCTGGCTGGCTGGCTGGCTATCTGTCTGGCTGTCTGTCTGTCTGTCTGGCTGTATGTCTGGCTGTCTGTCTGTCTGTCTGTCTGTCTTTCTGGCTGTCTGTCTGTCTGGCTGGCTGTCTGGCTGGCTGGCTGTCTGTCTGGCTGGCTGTCTGGCTGTCTGTCTGTCTGGCTGTCTGTCTGGCTGTCTGTCTGTCTGTCTGTCTGGCTGGCTGTCTGTCTGTCTGTCTGTCTGTCTGGATGGCTGTCTGTCTGGCTGGCTGGCTGGCAGTCTGTCTGGCTGTCTGTCTGTCTGTCTGGCTGGCTGGCTGTCTGGCTGTCTGTCTGTCTGTCTGTCTGTCTGGCTGTCTGTCTGTCTGTGTGTCTGTCTGTCTGTCTGGCTGTCTGTCTGTCTGTCTGTCTGGCTGTCTGGCTGTCTGTCTGGCTGTCTGTCTGTCTGTCTGTCTGTCTGTCTGTCTGTCTGTCTGTCTGTCTGTCTGGCTGTCTGTCTGTCTGGCTGTCTGTCTGTCTGTCTGTCTGTCTGTCTGGCTGTCTGTCTGTCTGTCTGTCTGGCTGTCTGTCTGTCTGTCTGTCTGTCTGTCTGTCTGGCTGTCTGTCTGTCTGTCTGTCTGTCTGGCTGTCTGGCTGACTGGCTGTCTGTCTGTCTGTCTGGCTGTCTGTCTGTCTGTCTGGCTGTCTGTCTGTCTGGCTGTCTGGCTGGCTGGCTGGCTGGCTGTCTGTCTGTCTGGCTGTCTGTCTGTCTGTCTGTCTGTCTGTCTGGCTGGCTGGTTGGCTGTCTGTCTGTCTGTCTGGCTGTCTGGCTGTCTGTCTGGCTGTCTGTCTGGCTGTCTGGCTGTCTGTCTGTCTGTCTGTCTGTCTGTCTGTCTGTCTGGCTGTCTGTCTGTCTGGCTGTCTGTCTGT
>NC_083585.1:13954304-13966804 GCF_027579695.1 Neoarius graeffei
GCTGCCTGGCTGTCTGTCTGTCTGGCTGTCTGGCTGGCTGTCTGGCTGGCTGTCTGTCTGTCTGGCTGCCTGGCTGTCTGTCTGTCTGGCTGTCTGTCTGTCTGTCTGGCTGGCTGGCTGTCTGTCTGTCTGTCTGTCTGTCTGTCTGTCTGGCTGTCTGTCTAGCTGGCTGTCTGGCTGTCTTGCTGGCTGTCTGGCTGGCTGGCTGTCTGTCTGTCTGGCTGTCTGTCTGTCTGTCTGTCTGTCTGGCTCTCTGTCTGTTTGTCTGGCTGTCTGTCTGTCTGTCTGTCTGTCTGTCTGGCTGTCTGTCTGTCTAGCTGTCTGTCTGTCTGGCTGGCTGGCTGTCTTGCTGGCTGTCTTGCTGGCTGTCTGTCTGTCTGTCTGTCTGTCTGGCTGTCTGGCTGTCTGTCTGGCTGTCTGTCTGTCTGGCTGGCTGGCTGGCTGGCTGTCTGTCTGTCTGTCTGTCTGTCTGGCTGGCTGGCTGTCTGGCTGGCTGTCTGTCTGTCTGTCTGTCTGGCTGGCTGGCTGTCTGTCTTTCTGTCTGTCTGTCTGGCTGTCTGTCTGTCTGTCTGGCTGGCTGTCTGTCTGTCTGGCTGTCTGTCTGTCTGGCTGTCTGGCTGTCTGTCTGTCTGGCTGTCTGTCTGTCTGGCTGGCTGGCTGTCTGTCTAGCTGGCTGTCTGTCTGTCTGGCTGTCTTGCTGGCTGTCTGGCTGGCTGTCTGTCTGTCTGTCTGTCTGGCTGGCTGTCTGTTTGGCTGTCTGTCTGTCTGGCTGTCTGTCTGTCTGTCTGGCTGGCTGTCTGGCTGGCTGTCTGGCTGTCTGGCTGTCTGGCTGTCTGTCTGGCTGTCTGGCTGGCTGTCTGGCTGGCTGTCTGTTTGGCTGGCTGTCTGTCTGGCTGGCTGGCTGTCTGTCTGGCTGGCTGGCTGTCTGTCTGTCTGGCTGGCTGGCTGGATGTCTGGCTGGCTGGCTGGCTGTCTGGCTGGCTGTCTGGCTGTCTGGCTGTCTGTCTGGCTGTCTGTCTGGCTGGCTGGCTGTCTGGCTGGCTGTCTGGCTGTCTGGCTGTCTGTCTGTCTGGCTGTCTGTCTGGCTGGCTGGCTGGCTGTCTGTCTGTCTGGCTGTCTGTCTGGCTGGCTGGCTGTCTGTCTGTCTGGCTGTCTGGCTGTCTCTGTCTGTCTGGCTGTCTGGCTGTCTGTCTGTCTGGCTGTCTGGCTGTCTGTCTGTCTGTCTGGCTGGCTGTCTGTCTGTCTGTCTGGCTGTCTGGCTGGCTGGCTGGCTGGCTGGCTGTCTGTCTGTCTGGCTGGCTGGATGTCTGGCTGGCTGTCTGGCTGTCTGGCTGTCTGTCTGGCTGTCTGGCTGTCTGTCTGGCTGGCTGTCTGGCTGTCTGGCTGTCTGTCTGTCTGTCTGTCTGGCTGTCTGTCTGGCTGGCTGGCTGGCTGGCTGTCTGTCTGGCTGGCTGGCTGTCTGTCTGGCTGGCTGTCTGGCTGGCTGTCTGGCTGTCTGGCTGTCTGTCTGTCTGTCTGTCTGGCTGTCTGTCTGGCTGGCTGGCTGGCTGGCTGTCTGTCTGTCTGGCTGGCTGGCTGTCTGTCTGTCTGTCTGTCTCTGTCTGTCTGTCTGTCTGGCTGTCTGGCTGTCTGTCTGTCTGGCTGTCTGTCTGTCTGTCTGGCTGTCCGGCTGGTTGTCTGTCTGTCTGTCTGTCTGTCTGTCTGTCTGGCGGGCTTTCTGTCTGGCCGGCTGTCTGTCTGTCTGGCTGGCTGTCTGTCTGTCTGTCTGGCTGTCTGTCTGTCTGTCTGTCTGTCTGGCTGTCTGTCTGTCTGTCTGTCTGTCTGTCTGTCTTTCTGACTGTCTGTCTGTCTGGCGGGCTGTCTGTCTGTCTGGCTGTCTGGCTGTCTGTCTGTCTGTCTGGCTGGCTGTCTGGCTGTCCGTCCGGCCGTCCGGCCGTCCGGGTGTCCGGCTGTCCGGCTGTCTGTCTGTCTGTCTGGCTGGCTGGCTGGCTGGCTGTCTGGCTGTCTGTCTGGCTGTCTGTCTGTCTGGCTGTCTGGCTGTCTGTCTGGCTGTCTGTCTGTCTGGCTGTCTGTCTGTCTGTCTGTCTGTCTGTCTGGCTGTCTGTCTGGCTGTCTGGCTGGCTGTCTGGCTGTCTGGCTGTCTGTCTGTCTGTCTGTCTGTCAGGTTGGCTGTCTGTCTGTCTGTCTGTCTGTCTGTCTGTCTGTCTGTCTGGCTGGCTGTCTGTCTGTCTGTCTGTCTGGCTGTCTGTCTGGCTGGCTGTCTGTCTGTCTGTCTGGCTGTCTGTCTGTCTGGCTGGCTGTCTGGCTGTCTGTCTGGCTGGCTGGCTGGCTGTCTGTCTGGCTGTCTGTCTGTCTGTCTGTCTGGCTGGCTGTCTGTCTGGCTGTCTGTCTGGCTTTCTGGCTGTCTGTCTGGCTGTCTGTCTGTCTGTCTGTCTGGCTGTCTGTCTGTCTGTCTGTCTGTCTGTCTGTCTGTCTGGCTGTATGTCTGGCTGGCTGGCTGGCTGGCTTTCTGGCTGTCTGTCTGTCTGTCTGGCTGTCTGTCTGGCTGGCTGTCTGTCTGTCTGTCTGTCTGTCTGTCTGGCTGTCTGTCTGTCTGGCTGTCTGTCTGGCTGTCTGTCTGTCTGTCTGGCTGTCTGTCTGTCTGTCTGGCTGGCTGTCTGGCTGTCTGGCTGGCTGTCTGGCTGTCTGTCTGTCTGTCTGGCTGTCTGGCTGTCTGTCTGTCTGTCTGTCTGTCTGTCTGTCTGTCTGTCAGGTTGGCTGTCTGGCTGTCTGTCTGGCTGTCTGTCTGTCTGGCTCTCTGGCTGTCTGTCTGGCTGTCTGGCTGTCTGTCTGGCTGTCTGTCTGTCTGTCTGTCTGGCTGTCTGGCTGTCTGGCTGGCTGTCTGTCTGTCTGGCTGTCTGGCTGTCTGGCTGTCTGTCTGGCTGTCTGTCTGTCTGGCTGTCTGTCTGTCTGGCTGTCTGGCTGTCTGTCTGTCTGGCTGGCTGTCTGGCTGTCTGTCTGGCTGTCTGGCTGGCTGTCTGGCTGGCTGGCTGTCTGTCTGTCTGGCTGTCTGTCTGGCTGTCTGTCTGTCTGTCTGGCTGTCTGGCTGTCTGTCTGGCTGGCTGTCTGTCTGTCTGTCTGGCTGTCTGTCTGTCTGTCTGTCTGTCTGTCTGTCTGGCTGTCTGTCTGTCTGGCTGTCTGTCTGTCTGTCTGTCTGTCTGTCTGTCTGTCTGTCTGGCTGTCTGTCTGGCTGTCTGTCTGGCTGGCTGGCTGTCTGTCTGTCTGGCTGTCTGTCTGTCTGGCTGTCTGGCTGTCTGTCTGGCTGTCTGTCTGTCTGTCTGGCTGTCTGTCTGGCTGGCTGGCTGGCTGGCTGGCTGGCTGTCTGGCTGTCTGTCTGTCTGGCTGTCTGTCTGTCTGACTGTCTGTCTGGCTGTCTGTCTGTCTGTCTGGCTGGCTGGCTGGCTGGCTGGCTGGCTGTCTGTCTGTCTGGCTGGCTGGCTGTCTGTCTGTCTGGCTGGCTGTCTGGCTGTCTGTCTGTCTGTCTGGCTGTCTGTCTGGCTGTCTGGCTGTCTGGCTGTCTGTCTGTCTGTCTGTCTGTCTGGCTGTCTGTCTGTCTGTCTGTCTGGCTGTCTGTCTGTCTGTCTGTCTGGCTATCTGTCTGTCTGGCTGGCTGGCTGGCCGGCTGGCTGGCTGTCTGGCTGGCTGTCTGTCTGTCTGGCTGTCTGTCTGTCTGTCTGTCTGTCTGTCTGGCTGGCTGGCTGGCTGACTCTCTGTCTGTCTGTCTGGCTGTCTGTCTGTCTGTCTGTCTGGCTGTCTGTCTGTCTGGCTGTCTGTCTGGCTGTCTGTCTGGCTGTCTGTCTGGCTGTCTGTCTGTCTGTCTGTCTGTCTGGCTGGCTGGCTGTCTGTCTGGCTGTCTGTCTGTCTGTCTGTCTGTCTGTCTGGCTGTCTGTCTGTCTGTCTGTCTGGCTGTCTGTCTGGCTGTCTGTCTGTCTGTCTGTCTGTCTGGCTGGCTGGCTGTCTGTCTGTCTGGCTGGCTGGCTGTCTGGCTGTCTGTCTGGCTGTCTGGCTGGCTGTCTGGCTGGCTGGCTGGCTGGCTGTCTGTCTGTCTGTCTGGCTGTCTGTCTGGCTGTCTGTCTGGCTGTCTGGCTGTCTGTCTGGCTGTCTGTCTGTCTGTCTGGCTGTCTGGCTGTCTGTCTGTCTGGCTGTCTGTCTGGCTGTCTGTCTGGCTGTCTGTCTGTCTGTCTGTCTGTCTGTCTGTCTGTCTGGCTGTCTGTCTGGCTGTCTGTCTGTCTGTCTGGCTGGCTGGCTGGCTGTCTGGCTGTCTGTCTGTCTGTCTGTCTGTCTGTCTGGCTGTCTGTTTGGCTGGCTGTCTGTCTGGCTGGCTGGCTGTCTGTCTGGCTGGCTGGCTGTCTGTCTGTCTGTCTGTCTGGCTGGCTGGATGTCTGGCTGGCTGGCTGGCTGGCTGTCTGGCTGTCTGGCTGTCTGTCTGGCTGTCTGTCTGGCTGGCTGGCTGTCTGGCTGGCTGTCTGGCTGTCTGGCTGTCTGTCTGTCTGGCTGGCTGGCTGGATGTCTGGCTGGCTGGCTGTCTGGCTGTCTGGCTGTCTGTCTGGCTGTCTGTCTGGCTGGCTGGCTGTCTGGCTGGCTGTCTGGCTGTCTGGCTGTCTGTCTGGCTGTCTGTCTGGCTGTCTGGCTGGCTGTCTGTCTGTCTGGCTGTCTGGCTGTCTGTCTGGCTGTCTGTCTGTCTGGCTGTCTGGCTGTCAGTCTGTCTGTCTGGCTGTCTGTCTGTCTGGCTGTCTGTCTGGCTGTCTGTCTGGCTGTCTGTCTGTCTGGCTGTCTGGCTGTCTGTCTGGCTGGCTGTCTGTCTGTCTGGCTGTCTGTCTGTCTGTCTGTCTGTCTGTCTGGCTGGCTGTCTGGCTGTCTGTCTGTCTGGTTGTCTGTCTGTCTGGCTGTCTGGCTGGCTGGCTGTCTGTCTGTCTGGTTGGCTGTCTGTCTGTCTGTCTGTCTGTCTGGCTGTCTGGCTGTCTGTCTGTCTGGCTGTCTGTCTGGCTGTCTGTCTGTCTGTCTGTCTGGCTGTCTGGCTGTCTGTCTGTCTGTCTGTCTGTCTGGCTGTCTGTCTGGCTGTCTGTCTGGCTGTCTGTCTGGCTGGCTGGCTGTCTGTCTGTCTGTCTGGCTGTCTGTCTGTCTGGCTGTCTGTCTGTCTGGCTGTCTGTCTGTCTGGTTGGCTGTCTGTCTGTCTGTCTGTCTGTCTGTCTGTCTGTCTGGCTGTCTGGCTGGCTGTCTGGCTGTCTGTCTGGCTGTCTGTCTGTCTGTCTGTCTGGCTGTCTGTCTGGCTGGCTGTCTGTCTGGCTGTCTGTCTGTCTGTCTGGCTGTCTGGCTGTCTGTCTGGCTGCCTGGCTGTCTGTCTGTCTGGCTGTCTGGCTGGCTGTCTGGCTGGCTGTCTGTCTGTCTGGCTGCCTGGCTGTCTGTCTGTCTGGCTGTCTGTCTGTCTGTCTGGCTGGCTGGCTGTCTGGCTGTCTGTCTGTCTGTCTGTCTGTCTGTCTGTCTGTCTAGCTGGCTGTCTGGCTGTCTTGCTGGCTGTCTGGCTGGCTGGCTGTCTGTCTGTCTGGCTGTCTGTCTGTCTGTCTGTCTGTCTGGCTCTCTGTCTGTTTGTCTGTCTGTCTGTCTGTCTGTCTGTCTGTCTGGCTGGCTGGCTGTCTGTCTGTCTAGCTGTCTGTCTGTCTGGCTGGCTGGCTGTCTTGCTGGCTGTCTTGCTGTCTGTCTGTCTGTCTGTCTGTCTGTCTGTCTGGCTGTCTGGCTGTCTGTCTGGCTGTCTGTCTGTCTGGCTGGCTGGCTGGCTGGCTGTCTGTCTGTCTGTCTGTCTGTCTGGCTGGCTGGCTGTCTGGCTGTCTGTCTGTCTGTCTGTCTGGCTGGCTGGCTGTCTGTCTTTCTGTCTGTCTGTCTGGCTGTCTGTCTGTCTGTCTGGCTGGCTGGCTGTCTGTCTGGCTGTCTGTCTGTCTGGCTGTCTGTCTGTCTGTCTGTCTGGCTGTCTGTCTGTCTGGCTGGCTGGCTGTCTGTCTAGCTGGCTGTCTGTCTGTCTGGCTGTCTTGCTGGCTGTCTGGCTGGCTGTCTGTCTGTCTGTCTGTCTGTCTGTCTGTCTGTTTGGCTGTCTGTCTGTCTGGCTGTCTGTCTGTCTGTCTGGCTGGCTGTCTGGCTGGCTGTCTGGCTGTCTGGCTGTCTGGCTGTCTGTCTGGCTGTCTGGCTGGCTGTCTGGCTGGCTGTCTGTTTGGCTGGCTGTCTGTCTGGCTGGCTGGCTGTCTGTCTGGCTGGCTGGCTGTCTGTCTGTCTGGCTGGCTGGCTGGATGTCTGGCTGGCTGGCTGTCTGTCTGGCTGGCTGGCTGGCTGTCTGTCTGTCTGTCTGGCTGTCTGTCTGGCTGGCTGGCTGTCTGGCTGGCTGTCTGGCTGTCTGGCTGTCTGTCTGTCTGGCTGTCTGTCTGGCTGGCTGGCTGTCTGTCTGTCTGGCTGTCTGGCTGTCTGTCTGTCTGTCTGGCTGGCTGTCTGTCTGTCTGTCTGGCTGTCTGGCTGGCTGGCTGGCTGGCTGTCTGTCTGTCTGGCTGGCTGGATGTCTGGCTGGCTGGCTGGCTGTCTGGCTGTCTGTCTGGCTGTCTGGCTGTCTGTCTGGCTGGCTGTCTGGCTGGCTGTCTGGCTGTCTGGCTGTCTGTCTGTCTGTCTGTCTGGCTGTCTGTCTGGCTGGCTGGCTGGCTGGCTGTCTGTCTGTCTGGCTGTCTGTCTGTCTGTCTGTCTGTCTGTCTCTGTCTGTCTGTCTGTCTGTCTGTCTGGCTGTCTGTCTGTCTGGCTGGCTGTCTGTCTGTCTGGCTGTCCGGCTGGTTGTCTGTCTGTCTGTCTGTCTGTCTGTCTGTCTGTCTGTCTGGCGGGCTTTCTGTCTGGCCGGCTGTCTGTCTGTCTGGCTGGCTGTCTGTCTGTCTGTCTGGCTGTCTGTCTGTCTGTCTGTCTGTCTGGCTGTCTGTCTGTCTGTCTGGCGGGCTGTCTGTCTGTCTGGCTGTCTGGCTGTCTGTCTGTCTGTCTGGCTGGCTGTCTGGCTGTCCGTCCGGCCGTCCGGCCGTCCGGGTGTCCGGCTGTCCGGCTGTCTGTCTGTCTGTCTGGCTGGCTGGCTGTCTGGCTGTCTGGCTGTCTGTCTGGCTGTCTGTCTGTCTGGCTGTCTGGCTGTCTGTCTGGCTGTCTGTCTGTCTGTCTGGCTGGCTGGCTGTCTGTCTGGCTGTCTGTCTGTCTGGCTGTCTGGCTGTCTGTCTGTCTGGCTGTCTGTCTGTCTGGCTGGCTGGCTGTCTGTCTAGCTGGCTGTCTGTCTGTCTGGCTGTCTTGCTGGCTGTCTGGCTGGCTGTCTGTCTGTCTGTCTGTCTGGCTGTCTGTCTGTTTGGCTGTCTGTCTGTCTGGCTGTCTGTCTGTCTGTCTGGCTGGCTGTCTGGCTGGCTGTCTGGCTGTCTGGCTGTCTGGCTGTCTGTCTGGCTGTCTGGCTGGCTGTCTGGCTGGCTGTCTGTTTGGCTGGCTGTCTGTCTGGCTGGCTGGCTGTCTGTCTGGCTGGCTGGCTGTCTGTCTGTCTGGCTGGCTGGCTGGATGTCTGGCTGGCTGGCTGTCTGTCTGGCTGGCTGGCTGGCTGTCTGTCTGTCTGTCTGGCTGTCTGTCTGGCTGGCTGGCTGTCTGGCTGGCTGTCTGGCTGTCTGGCTGTCTGTCTGTCTGGCTGTCTGTCTGGCTGGCTGGCTGTCTGTCTGTCTGGCTGTCTGGCTGTCTGTCTGTCTGTCTGGCTGGCTGTCTGTCTGTCTGTCTGGCTGTCTGGCTGGCTGGCTGGCTGGCTGTCTGTCTGTCTGGCTGGCTGGATGTCTGGCTGGCTGGCTGGCTGTCTGGCTGTCTGTCTGGCTGTCTGGCTGTCTGTCTGGCTGGCTGTCTGGCTGGCTGTCTGGCTGTCTGGCTGTCTGTCTGTCTGTCTGTCTGGCTGTCTGTCTGGCTGGCTGGCTGGCTGGCTGTCTGTCTGTCTGGCTGTCTGTCTGTCTGTCTGTCTGTCTGTCTCTGTCTGTCTGTCTGTCTGTCTGTCTGGCTGTCTGTCTGTCTGGCTGGCTGTCTGTCTGTCTGGCTGTCCGGCTGGTTGTCTGTCTGTCTGTCTGTCTGTCTGTCTGTCTGGCGGGCTTTCTGTCTGGCCGGCTGTCTGTCTGTCTGGCTGGCTGTCTGTCTGTCTGTCTGGCTGTCTGTCTGTCTGTCTGTCTGTCTGGCTGTCTGTCTGTCTGTCTGTCTGTCTGTCTGTCTTTCTGACTGTCTGTCTGTCTGGCGGGCTGTCTGTCTGTCTGGCTGTCTGGCTGTCTGTCTGTCTGTCTGGCTGGCTGTCTGGCTGTCCGTCCGGCCGTCCGGCCGTCCGGGTGTCCGGCTGTCCGGCTGTCTGTCTGTCTGTCTGGCTGGCTGGCTGTCTGGCTGTCTGGCTGTCTGTCTGGCTGTCTGTCTGTCTGGCTGTCTGGCTGTCTGTCTGGCTGTCTGTCTGTCTGGCTGTCTGTCTGTCTGTCTGTCTGTCTGGCTGTCTGTCTGTCTGGCTGTCTGGCTGGCTGTCTGGCTGTCTGTCTGTCTGTCTGTCTGTCTGTCTGTCAGGTTGGCTGTCTGTCTGTCTGGCTGTCTGTCTGTCTGGCTGGCTGTCTGTCTGTCTGGCTGGCTGTCTGTCTGTCTGTCTGGCTGTCTGTCTGGCTGGCTGTCTGTCTGTCTGTCTGGCTGTCTGTCTGTCTGGCTGGCTGTCTGGCTGTCTGTCTGGCTGGCTGGCTGGCTGTCTGTCTGGCTGTCTGTCTGTCTGTCTGTCTGTCTGGCTGTCTGTCTGTCTGGCTGTCTGTCTGGCTTTCTGGCTGTCTGTCTGTCTGTCTGTCTGTCTGTCTGTCTGTCTGTCTGTCTGTCTGTCTGTCTGTCTGGCTGTATGTCTGGCTGGCTGGCTGGCTGGCTTTCTGGCTGTCTGTCTGTCTGTCTGTCTGGCTGTCTGTCTGTCTGTCTGTCTGTCTGTCTGTCTGGCTGTCTGTCTGTCTGGCTGTCTGTCTGGCTGTCTGTCTGTCTGTCTGGCTGTCTGTCTGTCTGTCTGGCTGTCTGGCTGGCTGTCTGGCTGTCTGGCTGGCTGTCTGGCTGTCTGTCTGTCTGTCTGGCTGTCTGTCTGTCTGTCTGTCTGTCTGTCTGTCTGTCAGGTTGGCTGTCTGGCTGTCTGTCTGGCTGTCTGTCTGTCTGGCTCTCTGGCTGTCTGTCTGGCTGTCTGGCTGTCTGTCTGGCTGTCTGTCTGTCTGTCTGTCTGTCTGGCTGGCTGTCTGGCTGTCTGGCTGGCTGGCTGGCTGTCTGGCTGTCTGTCTGGCTGTCTGTCTGTCTGGCTGTCTGTCTGTCTGGCTGTCTGGCTGTCTGTCTGGCTGGCTGGCTGTCTGGCTGTCTGGCTGGCTGTCTGGCTGGCTGGCTGTCTGTCTGTCTGGCTGTCTGTCTGGCTGTCTGTCTGTCTGTCTGGCTGTCTGGCTGTCTGTCTGGCTGGCTGTCTGTCTGTCTGTCTGGCTGTCTGTCTGTCTGTCTGTCTGTCTGTCTGTCTGGCTGTCTGTCTGTCTGTCTGTCTGTCTGTCTGTCTGTCTGGCTGTCTGTCTGGCTGGCTGGCTGGCTGTCTGTCTGTCTGGCTGTCTGTCTGTCTGGCTGTCTGGCTGTCTGTCTGGCTGTCTGTCTGGCTGTCTGGCTGGCTGGCTGGCTGGCTGGCTGGCTGTCTGGCTGTCTGTCTGTCTGGCTGTCTGTCTGTCTGACTGTCTGTCTGGCTGTCTGTCTGTCTGTCTGGCTGGCTGGCTGGCTGGCTGGCTGGCTGTCTGTCTGTCTGGCTGGCTGGCTGTCTGTCTGTCTGGCTGGCTGTCTGGCTGTCTGTCTGTCTGTCTGGCTGTCTGTCTGGCTGTCTGGCTGTCTGGCTGTCTGTCTGTCTGTCTGTCTGGCTGTCTGTCTGGCTGTCTGTCTGTCTGTCTGTCTGGCTGTCTGTCTGTCTGTCTGGCTATCTGTCTGTCTGGCTGGCTGGCTGGCCGGCTGGCTGGCTGTCTGGCTGGCTGTCTGTCTGTCTGGCTGTCTGTCTGTCTGTCTGTCTGTCTGTCTGGCTGGCTGGCTGGCTGGCTGACTCTCTGTCTGTCTGTCTGGCTGTCTGTCTGTCTGTCTGGCTGGCTGTCTGTCTGTCTGGCTGTCTGTCTGGCTGTCTGTCTGTCTGGCTGTCTGTCTGGCTGTCTGTCTGTCTGTCTGTCTGTCTGTCTGTCTGGCTGGCTGGCTGTCTGTCTGGCTGTCTGTCTGTCTGTCTGTCTGTCTGTCTGGCTGTCTGTCTGTCTGTCTGTCTGGCTGTCTGTCTGGCTGTCTGTCTGTCTGTCTGTCTGTCTGGCTGGCTGGCTGTCTGTCTGTCTGGCTGTCTGGCTGTCTGGCTGTCTGTCTGGCTGTCTGGCTGGCTGTCTGGCTGGCTGGCTGTCTGTCTGTCTGTCTGTCTGGCTGTCTGTCTGGCTGTCTGTCTGGCTGTCTGGCTGTCTGTCTGGCTGTCTGTCTGTCTGTCTGGCTGTCTGGCTGTCTGTCTGTCTGGCTGGCTGTCTGTCTGGCTGTCTGTCTGTCTGTCTGTCTGTCTGTCTGTCTGGCTGTCTGGCTGTCTGTCTGTCTGTCTGGCTGGCTGGCTGGCTGTCTGGCTGTCTGTCTGTCTGTCTGTCTGTCTGGCTGGCTGTCTGTCTGTCTGTCTGGCTGGCTGGCTGTCTGTCTGTCTGGCTGTCTGTCTGTCTGTCTGGCTGTCTGTCTGTCTGGTTGTCTGGCTGTCTGTCTGTCTGTCTGGCTGTCTGGCTGGCTGTCTGTCTGGCTGTCTGTCTGGCTGTCTGGCTGTCTGTCTGGCTCTGTCTGGCTGTCTGTCTGTCTGTCTGTCTGGCTGGCTGGCAGGCTGTCTGTCTGTCTGTCTGTCTGTCTGTCTGTCTGGCTGGCTGTCTGTCTGTCTGTCTGTCTGGCTGTCTGTCTGGCTGGCTGGCTGGCTGTCTGTCTGGCTGGCTGTCTGTCTGTCTGTCTGTCTGTCTGGCTGGCTGGCTGTCTGTCTTTCTGTCTGTCTGTCTGGCTGTCTGTCTGTCTGTCTGTCTGGCTGTCTGTCTGTCTGTCTGGCTGGCTGTCTGTCTAGCTGGCTGTCTGTCTGTCTGTCTGTCTGTCTGTCTGGCTGGCTGTCTGTCTAGCTGGCTGTCTGTCTGTCTGGCTGTCTTGCTGGCTGTCTGGCTGGCTGTCTGTCTGTCTGTCTGTCTGGCTGGCTGTCTGTTTGGCTGTCTGTCTGTCTGGCTGTCTGTCTGTCTGTCTGGCTGGCTGTCTGGCTGGCTGTCTGGCTGTCTGGCTGTCTGGCTGTCTGTCTGGCTGTCTGGCTGGCTGTCTGGCTGTCTGTCTGTTTGGCTGTCTGTCTGTCTGGCTGGCTGGCTGGCTGTCTGTCTGGCTGTCTGTCTGTCTGTCTGTCTGTCTGGCTGGATGTCTGGCTGGCTGGCTGGCTGTCTGGCTGGCTGTCTGGCTGTCTGGCTGTCTGTCTGGCTGTCTGTCTGGCTGGCTGGCTGTCTGGCTGGCTGTCTGGCTGTCTGGCTGTCTGTCTGTCTGGCTGTCTGTCTGGCTGGCTGTCTGTCTGTCTGTCTGTCTGGCTGTCTGTCTGGCTGGCTGGCTGTCTGTCTGTCTGGCTGTCTGGCTGTCTCTGTCTGTCTGGCTGTCTGTCTGTCTGGCTGTCTGGCTGTCTGTCTGTCTGTCTGGCTGGCTGTCTGTCTGTCTGTCTGGCTGTCTGGCTGTCTGTCTGGCTGGCTGGCTGGCTGGCTGTCTGTCTGTCTGGCTGGCTGGATGTCTGGCTGGCTGGCTGGCTGTCTGGCTGTCTGTCTGGCTGGCTGTCTGGCTGGCTGTCTGGCTGTCTGGCTGTCTGTCTGTCTGTCTGTCTGGCTGTCTGTCTGGCTGGCTGGCTGGCTGTCTGTCTGTCTGGCTGGCTGTCTGTCTGTCTGTCTGTCTGTCTCTGTCTGTCTGTCTGTCTGGCTGTCTGTCTGTCTGTCTGTCTGGCTGGCTGTCTGTCTGTCTGGCTGTCCGGCTGGTTGTCTGTCTGTCTGTCTGTCTGTCTGTCTGTCTGTCTGGCGGGCTTTCTGTCTGGCCGGCTGTCTGTCTGTCTGTCTGGCTGTCTGTCTGTCTGGCTGTCTGTCTGTCTGTCTGTCTGGCTGTCTGTCTGTCTGTCTGTCTGTCTGTCTGTCTTTCTGACTGTCTGTCTGTCTGGCGGGCTGTCTGTCTGTCTGGCTGTCTGGCTGGCTGTCTGGCTGTCCGTCCGGCCGTCCGGCCGTCCGGCCGTCCGGGTGTCCGGCTGTCCGGCTGTCTGTCTGTCTGTCTGTCTGGCTGGCTGGCTGGCTGTCTGGCTGTCTGTCTGGCTGTCTGTCTGTCTGGCTGTCTGGCTGTCTGTCTGGCTGTCTGTCTGTCTGGCTGTCTGTCTGTCTGTCTGTCTGTCTGTCTGGCTGTCTGTCTGTCTGGCTGTCTGTCTGGCTGTC